>NW_007731267.1:5966-69817 GCF_000696425.1 Galeopterus variegatus | reverse complement strand
GGCGGCGGGAGGGAGACAGCGCTCATGTGGAAGAATTTCCCATCTCCAGCCAGTGGCAGGAAGGGTGAGATTCCAGTTGTCCCCTGCTTAGACCGCAGCAGGGCTAACCGCCGTTGGGAGAAGGTGGAAGCCGGGTATAGCAGAAAGGGCATGAGCTTTGGAGCCAGGGACAGGCCGGGTTTCCAGTCTGGAGCCCTCATTGCCACACTGTACATCCTCAGTCAGGTCCTTAATCTTGAAGTTCAGCTGCTTACTCTGTTGCCAAAGAGAATTTTTTACCCACATCACAGGGTTGTCAATAGAATTAGATGAGTCACCTGTGTGGACTGTCCAGCACCAGAGCCTAGGGCATAATAGGCACCAAAAGACAGGAATTCCCTCTCTAGCCAGAGACCGGTACCTCATCCCAGTTCTTCCCTGTCCCAGCCATGGCAGCCTCCAAGTCCTGCACTCAGCCTCCTAGTAGATGTCACGTTCACCACCTTCTGTCTCTCCCCGTGCTCTGGTTCAGAAGCTCTCCTGACAGCAGCCGCTTCCTACTGGGTCTTCCTCCCGCTTCCCCCCACTCCAATCCTTCTGCCCTGTAGCCAGCCTGGAGTTCACCTTGTAATGACGTACTTCTTAGAAGCCTTTGACCTCCCACCACACACGCCCAGCTCTGTGATCAAGCCAGAATGTCTGACGACAGCATTCAAAGCTCCCCCATCACTGTGACATTCCAGATGCACCATCTGCCCTCCACACCTACCGCAGATTCTAGGCTCCTGCCTCCTCTCAAAGTGGGCTTAGCAAGCACTCATTCCCCAGGCTGTGTCCTGCAGGCTCCTCCACCCTTCACCAGCAGAGACAAAATGCCACATACATGTCACCCTCCACCTACAGCTTTCTGCAGCCCTTCTAAGAAGCAAGACCCCTCTCTTCTAGTGCAGAACTCAGTTGGGTCCTGAAGCTGTGTTTAGGTTAGGTGCTTGCTTAGTCTACCCACTGTCTTTCTCCTTCTGCCATGTCAGGGGTGCCACAGAACAGTGGCTGTGTTGGGGGATTTTTTGTTTCTTTTTTGATTTATTTATTCATTCATTCAGCAATTGCTAAGTTAGGTGCAGAAGACTACGGGGAAAGAAAAAAGCTCCCTGGTTGCCACACGTCAGGCGTCACCTTGGATTGCATCTAGACCTTCTGGGTGAACACAGCACAGGTGGTGGCTGGGACCCAGGCTACCACACACCTGCACACACTGTGGCCCAGGGCTGTGAGTGCTGATGCTCCTCCAAGGTCATGGCTACTTGAGGTTGGCCCCTTCCCTGTCCCCCCCACTGCCCTGTGTCCAATGTGGGCAGGGGTCAGGGGCATAGAGGAGTCTGGGCTTGGCTAGGAATGGGGGCACAGTCTTAGCTTCATGATGTGTGGGTTTAAAGGGTGTTCCCAGAGACAGCAATGGGTAAGGTCAAGACCCAGGCTGTGCAGTCCAGAGTGGAGCTACCAACTCCCAACAGAGCAAGGGAAGAGGCATCCAAGGCCAAGTTACCACACACAGCGGGGAGAGATCTACCAGGGCAGAGTCATTTTAAATCAACTCCACCAACCCCAACTGCAGCCTGAAAAAAAGCTTTTATTCCAAGATATTGTTAGTTGCCTTGGACCTAGGCCCAGGCACACTAAGGAGTCACAAGCAGCCCAGTCCACTTGTGATGATTTGGGCACAAACGCTCCATCCCATGGCCATCTATACACTCTAGACCCCTTCCTGCCCTCCCACAGCCCACCTTCCACCCCACCCCAGGCTCTTGGACTAGGCTAGACAGAAGGTTGAGGTGGGAGAGACATCAGCAGATAGGCTCGCCACTTAAGCAGTTCTCTTGGAGGAAAAAGCAGCAACTTCCAACTCTACCAACCTCCCTTAACTTGCCAGCCAGGGGGAACTTGCCCCGTGCTGGGCGTACTGGGAGAAGAGGAAGAGGTGAGGCCGGGCAGGGCAGGGACCCCTTCCCACCACTCATTCTGCATCTCCAGTGCTGAGAGCAGTGGCCGGGGCTCAGGAGATGGTCATAAATATCTGTCAAATGAATGAATAGGAGAATGCCATTCTCTCGGGTGACCCCATTCCTCATTGCCACAAGAAATCATTTCTCAGAACGTGTACCAAGTCTCTTCATTTCTGACAACCATCCCTCAGGACTAGGTGAGCAGGCTGCCCCAGGGTAACAGGACACAGAATACCATTGCTGTATTAAGTTAAGCCAAAAGGAGCCAAAGTTGGGTTCTGGGCACCTACAAATTCTATCTAGTTGGGGAGAAAAAAATACTTGTTAAAGATGCGAATTCATGGGCTGGCCCTGTGGCTCACTCGGGAGAGCGCAGTGCTGGGAGTGCTGAGGCTGCAGGTTCGGATCCTATATAGGGATGGCCTGTGCACTCACTGGCTGAGCGTGGTGCGGACGGCACCAAGCCAAGGGTTGCGATCCCCTTACGGGTCAAAATAAATAAATAAATGAAGATATGAATTCATTCTTTTACAGGTGTAGGAGTTAAAGTCCACAGAGGTTAAATGACTTGCTCAAAGTCACACAGCAGAAAACGGCAGAGTTGGACGTAGAATGCGTCTCATTTCAGACCAATGCCTGGCACAGCCAGACCACAGAAGCCAGTCCACTGTTAGGACAGTGAAGAGCAACAACTCAGATTTGCTAACTTGGGTTACTTTGCCTCAATTCAACCACCAGCCAGAAAGAAAGCAGCGATGAAGAAACGTGAGGTTCAGGGTGCAGGAGGCCCGAGCTCACACACTGCGGGGACTGCAGGTTCTGCTGACAGGTGGCGTCGGCCCAGCAGGCAGTCCCTGTGGAGGCAGGAGCCCGCCAGATGGGAAGCTACACCGTTTTCTGTCTTCTATGTTTTTTGAAGCTGGAAAAGCAACTGCAAATATCACTCAGTCCCCTTCTTTCTCTCCACCGCTCCATAATCTGGTCATTTCTGCACTTCATTTTTTTTAGAATTGTCGGGCCTTCTGGAGGGGCCAGGGCAGCTGGCCACAGTCTATAGTCCATCCTGGCCCTAGTCCATCATGCCTGTTTCCCTCGCAGCTGCAGTTCAGCTGGAGCAGTCCAAGAGCACACACAGGTAAAACAGCAGCATGGATGGCAGGACTCTGAACCATGCTGCTACTGACGTTTAGAGCCAGGCAATTCTTTGTGGTGGGAAGACCATCCTGTGCATTGTAGGATCTTTACCAGCATCTACCCACTAGATGCCAGTACCATGCACACACCAACCTGTAACAATCAAAAATGTTTACAGACGTGTCGCCTGGGGGACCACTGGTGTACAGAACATGGATACTGTAGAAAAATGGGGAGAGTGAAAGGACGACAGGACCCGAGCTGACAGTTCACCGGAGAAGTTCCGCTTTATTCGGGGGAGAAGCAAACATTTATATAGAGCCGGTTCCGGGAGAGGGTGGTTAGTACACGGGGCAGTAGTTGATTGGCCAGGGGCGGGTAATGATTTCTGATAGGCTGCACCTTGGCGCCAGCGAGATTGTTAGGACCCGGAAGAGAAAAGCGCCATGTTTTAGGGAGTGTTTCTTTTGGGGTCTTCTATGGGGCCTTACAGAGAGAAGGAGCCCGTGAGTGTCCAGAGGCGAAGGTGGGACCTAACCTGGCCCTAGGGAAGGCATTGGGTTGAAGACTGTGGCAGGGTCAGGGATGCCCACCAAGTCTTCTCTGTGCTCCCCAACCTTCCCCAACCCCCTTGTAGCTAAGAGGGATCATGTGAATAGTTCTGAGCCTGAAATATGAGCAGAAAAGCAAGTGTCACTCCTGAACCCAAGTGGTAAAAAGCTCTGTGGGTCCTCCAGCCTGTTTCCCCGCCATGGTGCCTGACAGGCCATGTGTTCCCTGTGATGCGGGGAAAACCAGGTCCCGGAAGAGCCATGTGGAGCAAGATGCTCTCAAATGCACGCAGAGCAAGGAATGGGCTTCTGAGCTGTGGGCATTGTGGGGACCATGGGACAGCCTCGCCTGTTCTCACAGAAACAGGCAGAGGGGAAAGGGGTGGCATTTCTGATAGGGATGGAGGAAGATGGAAGGAAAACCTGGGGTGGGGAAATCCAGTTGTTGACATTTACAGATGAGACTGGCTCTACTGGAAATTCCACACTGTGCCGGGAGGTTGGAAGAGCTTGCGGGGCAGGCAGCAGGCAGCGGGGAGTAGAGGCCTGGGTGAGGCGTGATGTGGTCGGCAGCGGGCAGAGGGGATGCAGGCGATTCTTAGGAATTTGTAAGTTTGCTGAGTCAAAGACACCAGATGCAAAAGAGTACATGTGAAATGACTTCATTTAAATGTAAATTATAAAGTACAAACCAGGTAAAACGTATCTGCTGTGTTAGAACTCGGTCTACACTGACCCTTGGAGGGAGGCCCAGGACCGGAGGAAAGGATCAAGGAGGGTCCTCGGGGACAAACGCTGTCCCTGGTCTTCTGCCGACTCCACTGGTACATTCAGTTTGAGAGGATTCATCATACTGTTCCCTAATCTGCAAATGCCTGTATTCTATATTTCAATGAAAAGTTTTAAAAATCCACTGGTTCTATCATTATTTAAAAGCCCCAGGTAAATATTTGTGCACAGTGTTCTCCAAGGTTTGATCAAAGGAGAACTGTACCTGTCTCTTGGATTCTGTTTTAAAATAGCCTTCTCAGGGCTGATGCAAAGCTGGCGTTGATTCATCTCGTGTTCTGCTTAGAACAGAAATGACTAAAATCCGGAACCATTTGTTTCTCCTGAAGGCCGTGGGCTACGAGAGGATATTGATTTGTAAGACTTACTCATACTGACCAAGGCATGTTTGCCGGCCCCCCATTCAGCAAAGGACGCCCGGCTGACTCAGACAGCCTTGAGAACATTCAGTTCTTCTGGAATCTGAAAGGAACAATAAATAGAGCTCCTTTCCCTCAGCCAAGTGTTCCCAGGGTCGTAGGTGTAGTCACCAGTGCAGCAGCCTCAGCCTCGCCTGGCAGCTTGAAATGCAAATTGTGAGAAATGCAAATTATTAGAAATGCAAATTCTTGAGCCCCACCCCTGACCTGCTGAATCAGAAGCTAGGAGTGGAGTCCAGCCTCTGTGTTTTAAAAAAATCCTCCAGGCGATTTCTGATGCACATTAAAGTGACAGCTGCTGTGCTAAATCCATTGAGAAATAAAGAAAAAGAATAAGCTGGTGATGGCTGTGAGATCACCTTTACTGCTGATAAAGCCTGCACTGGAGAAGGTGGGCTTATGCCTGTGGCAGTGGGGCTTCCTAATATTAAACCCCAAATTAGGCAGACTTGCCCTCCCATGTGGGAGCCTGTACCTGCCTCTGTAAATCCCGGATGTGGAGGAGCAGACTGCGCATGGAGAAGCTGTGTGCTTCCTGCAGCCAGTCAGCTAACAAAAGGAAAATCCAAGAACAGGACTGGGCTACTCAGGCTCCTCTCCCAACTCACCTGTCAAGCAACTCGTCCTACCTCCCTGGAAATGAATGGGGGTGGGCCACCAGGGCAGGGTGTTGCGCTTTTGAGTGTTGTACCTATGCTGAAGGAAGAAAACCTACCCACCAATGTGTTCCTTAAGTGTGGGTGTGGGTGTGGGTGATTAGAAGTGATTTGCTTTCCTTCCCTTTGGGTTGCTACACTCGTCAGCTTTGCTCTCACATGGTTGGAGATAGAACTTGACCAGGACTGAAGTCCGACAGCTGCAAGGGTCAGGGGATGCTCTTCATGGCATTGCCCAGTCAGGGAGTGTGGGCAGTTTGTGGGTGAAGAAAAGTGGCTTCAACTTCCCACTGGTCTGTCCCCTTCTTTCCCTGTGCAGAAGAGAGCCCACCAAGAAGAAATCCAGCCAAGAGGATGTGGAAAGTGAGCACTGAGTATGTTGTTTCCTCACAAGGGTTTGACTAGATGGTGCTTTGACTTATTAACAATGTATTTCTTAGTATCTGAACATGAGTGATCTTCATAACTCTCTTCTGCAACTCAGCTGCCCATGTTTTGGCATCCTATGACCTTCCTCTTTAGCATTAAAAATAAGGTACTGTCCTTCACAAAGGAGAAGAGACTCTAACAACAGAAGCGTCTACCCCAAGAGCTGAAGTGACTTGTCCAGGTCACTCCAGGTTGGTCAGAGCCACAATGCATGCCCAGCTTTAATACCTGCAGGCTGAAAATCCTGTCTTCCACAGCTCCATAAACTACAGTTTCTGAACTTCTGATTAAACAGCATTATCTCTAATTGGGGTTATCTCTTAGCACACTGTAAACAGAAGCAACTGATCATTTGTTTTGTATCTTTTCTGATAATGTCCCCCCCTGCATTGCCAGTCCTGGCCAGAAAAAGCTAAGTGTAGGAGAGAGGTTTGCCTGGTGGTATCACCGGGACTTTGCCATAGAAGGTGGCAGCCCACACTGTACTTTATATTTTGCCATAGAAGGTGGCAGCCCACACTGGAGCCTCAAGCTCTCTGATGGATCTATGTAAAGGTGAAAGCAAACTTAGCTGTGGCACAGTCGTTCAGAATCATCTGCTCAGTGTCAAAAAAGTCTTCACTGGATGAGTTCCTCAGGTCCCTTCCAGTCTGCATTTTTTTGTTGTTGTTGTTTGGATATACAAAAAGTAGTCTTTCAGGTGCTGCAAACCCCTGCCATAGGATATTCCAACTTCTGGCTCCATTGCATTCCCAGTTCTTAAACGACCAAGTGACTTATGCCAACTTCCTCCTACAATCAAGGAGAGGCCTGAGAAACAGCAATTTGATAAGAAACCACAACAAAGTACATGGTTATCTTTTAAGTTATAAAAGTGCCTGATAACCAAAGATTTCAAATAAACTAGAAGAGACCAGTGTGGGAACAAAGATTCTTTGATATTAGACAAGCAGTATTATATCTGCCCAATAAAGTTATCTGCTTACATAACCAAAGATTTCAAATAAACTAGAAGAGACCAGTGTGGGAACAAAGATTCTTTGATATTGGACAAGCAGTATTATATCTGCCAAATAAAGTTATCTGCTTATGTGTTCCCTGTAGGGGGTGGTTGTCTCTAAAACAACTAGACTTACTTAGTATGCTTGAAAAACAACGGTGATGGAAAATTTTGTCACATTGGCATATTTTGTGTGGTTTTTCTGAAAATCTTTAAGGGGTACCTTTGTGCCCAATAAGTATATATTCTCGAAGGATATAAGAGGGAGTGTTAAAGTAGCTGACTTGTATCGCAAACTGTCACCCAATCCCCTAAGCTTCAGTCTTTGGATATTTAAACCACCTCAGAGTGCCAGGACTGGTGGCATCTCATGAATTAATAATGCTGCTTCACGTCCCAGCTTTGCCACTGTACTGTCCTTAACCCTCTTTCTCCAAACACTGGCCAACTCCAAACTAGCACTCTCTGAAATCAGACATTAGAACCTGGGAAGGCCACTGAATCAGTACGGCAATCCTTGAGAGTGTGAAACTCACTGCCTGCCACCAGGAGGCAGAAGGAAGTGTGAAGCGAGGCTCAGGTCACGTCAGAATGTATTTATTGCTACATTTATATACAATTTTACAAACAGCCCAGACTGGAAAGGGAATGTTGCATCAATTTCTGCAGATTCCACAGATAATGTGCACAGAAACAGAGCTGTACCTCAATGTTGCTCTTGGTTCAAAGCCAAAATTAAGTCACATACGTATTTTTGAAAAAGTGGAAAATTCTTGGAAATTCTCCCCATAGATCCTCCTTACAAGCTAGTCATGCAGAAAAAAAATGGGTTCTCATTCTCAGAAGCTGATGCCTTCCGGCATGTTTAGGGGATGGCGTCTTGCAGACAGGGTGCAGTGGTGCTGGCTTGGGACTGCAGGGTGCAATGCAGAAGTCCCAAGTCCTGGCCCAACCTCCTAAGGTCTGTCCTGGGGAAAGGTAATCGAGAGGGGTTTGGAGAGAGACAGAATAGCAGGAAAGAGAAAACCAGCAGTAAACGGAGATGAGGAGAGAACTGTCAGCAAGAGCCCTGGTGGAAGGAGTGCTGGTCCATCCAGTTCCAGCTGAGATTCCGGACTTTGGGAGATATACACATTCGGAACACCAGGTACGTCTCTCTATGTCCTTATCCTAACGCTCGCCATGTGTCAGCTGCCAGAGACCTGCACAAAGATACAGAAAGTGAACAGCCAAGTCAAGAAAAAAAGAAAACTCAGCTTACACATTACCATAGTGGGCTTGAAAATGGCATGGCCTTGAGTGGCTATCCACATGCCGTAAGTCAACATTTAGTTTATTATTGAATTATGAAGGGGAATGGAATGTCACTACGGGAATGAAGTGACTTAAGTGACAGCACCAAAATAAAGGTGGTTCCACAAAATCTATACTCTGACCTCATCCTGGCTAGAATCATTTTTGGACTTAAAAGGAGTCTCTAATGTAGGAGATTTTGCAACATTGTGATCTGGAATTATGATGTGAAGGTAAGATGGTGGTGTAAACGCTCTCCCTTTCACGTCACAGTCACATACACCTTTGTGACATGAATTATAAGAGAAATTATTGAGCAGCCTGTGAGGCATGTGTGCCCAAGGAATGAGTTCAACTTTTTTACACCAGCTCCATCTGACCCACTTGGAGCACTTCTCATCTAGGGGATTCAGGCGAGATGACATTCAGATCAGGTCTGCCACAGCTTGCTAAGCTAAAATCAGCCCAGAGCCTCAGAGAAAAAAAGGTCTGAAATTTAAGAGTAAGAAGCTTGTGGATCTGGATACAGCAAACTGTGCCAGCCTTTGGGGCTGATTAGTAATTTGAATGCAGTCTGGTCCTGAGTTTGTCAGGAGTTTTATCTCTGAAGAAACCAGTTAGCTATATCTTGTCCATGGCTTTAGACGTCACCTCTAATTCCTGACCGCCATAATCCCCCAGACCCCCTTGGTCACGATGAAGACAGGATAACAGTGATATGGAGAAGCCCTAAGGACAGTGGGAGAAGGATCAGGAAACAGTGGCACTCAGAAGTCCCTGTTCTTTTTCTTGGGTCAATAACATTATAATCAGCTATAGAGGGACCAAGCAGTTCTTCCAAGGCTGCCAAATATGTGACATTTTAAGCTGAAGGATGTGGCAATTGCCAAGTCCCATGATCCCTTCATAAATTCATCTCTGGATAATTCAAAATCTCTCTGTCATTTGATCATGACTTTTCTCGTGAGTCATGCAGAAACTTTCTTTTCCTACTTCTGACAACAATAGCTCAAACTCACTCAAAAGAGTCGCTCTAAGAAGCAAAAACATTAACAGATGAAAATCAATGAGGAAAAAATTGTAAAACATTAGGCAAATTTAATTTGAGAAATTGTACTAATCAGAAAACAAAATGGAAAAGAGTTACATATATGAATTTCTGCACTGGAAGAAATGGTTTAAAGATGAATAGCTAAGAAGAGTATTGTCTGTGGCAATCTATGGAACTTTGAGCACGTGTTTTAAGCAAGGATTTGAGCTCAGATATCAGGAATAAGCCTAATTGGATTCTATGTATTCACAATCAGCTACACCCCTTTTTAAATGAGTGAAAGCCAATGGTGATGGATGTGTCACAGCCCTTCAGTGGATTTTGACACAATGAAAGTGTTCTGGTTGTGTCATGAAATGTCAGAGAGATCTTGGCATGACTCTAAATTTTGAGCAATACACAATTGAAGGTCAAAAAAGAAAATCATTTCTAAATATTCCCCAACGTAAGTGGATATGTCTAACCTTTTTTTTTGGTCACACACAAAAAATCTAAAAAATAGTATTTCTATAATGGCCATCTATTCCACATCTTAAAGTATTATTTCAAATATATTCACATTTAGCTAGAGTTAAGTTTATAGAACTTTGGGATCCTTAATCAGCAAGTTGGAGGAATTCACATATACCATTGAAGATCTATAAGATAAACTGCATTGCTATGGTTTTATTTAGAAATGGCATGGGTCAAAATAGTCTTTACAGTTATCATGGTAATTATGTTGAAAAATGATTTTAAAATATTATCAAATTGAGATCAACCCATAATACTATATTAACCTGGCTTATGAATCAATTCATTTCTTATTCTACCCAATATGTATGTATAGCACTTCATGTCTAAGTGTATTAGAATATGTTTTTTTTTAAAAAATTCTACCCAATATGTATGTATAGCACTTCATGTCTAAGTGTATTAGAATATGTTTTTTTTTTAAAAAAAAAAAAAAAGAAAGAAAGAAAGAAAAGGAAAGAAAAACCTCCCAGCAGAACACAAGTATCGTGTGTGAGCTTACACTATAATACTCTTACATCGAGGGGGTTCTTTCACAAAGGGAAGAGAACATTCGAAAGTAGCATGTCTAATCAGCTCACCAAGATTTCAGGTAGAATCTCATTTTAGTAAACTCTAGCTGACCTCAAAATTATTAAATGGGAGGAAGATGTTCTTGATTGACAACCCAAGAGATACAAAATTGAGAAAGAACCTGGAGGGGGTGGAATTAGATGCTGTAATGGTAGAGGTTGCTTGGTCAGCTCCCTAGACTTGAAATTCACTAGACTAAAGCCCCCGGTCTGTGGATGAAAAGATTCAGGTTTAATGGGGTCCCACCAGCATCCTGGCAGTGGAACAATGTGGCAGGTCTAATGAGAAGGCAAGTTAGTCCTGGCTCAGCTGCCAGTTGTACTTACCTAGTGAGGGAGAGAGTCTTCTTCCTGTTACATTTGCTTTATACTGCTTTGGCAAGAGCGCATCTGGAACAATGCATACAGTTTGGGTCCCCACCTTTCAAAAGAGATATCAAGAGGTTAGAAAGCATTTAGTGAAAGGACACAGGAAGAAATGGAATGGGAAGCGTGGACTGCCTGCTCAGCAGTTCAGAATGCCAGGAATACCCTTGTCACCATGGATTACGTAGGGCCTGTTGGGTAAACAAATTGCCAAACTAATCTCTTTTCTAAACTTTAACTTTTTTTTTCATCGATTTCTGAAACTTCACTATTAGAATGTAGAAATAAGAATAACTTTAAATCTCCCTTTTAAATGGATGCTAGAATTCTCATAGTTGTACCAAGTCTACACAAGCTAAGCAGTTTCACAAGAATAAGGGATCTCAAAGCCATAAACATCAGAACTTCGTGTCACAGTAATGCTGACTACCAGATTTTTTATTTTATTTGAAGTTTTCTCTTCGTTAATCTAGGCACTGTTAAAGTTTCTTCCAGGTAGATAAGCAAATTCTCAATACACTGTACCTGCCTACCAAAAGACTGGGATGGGTTAAGACCAGCAAACAAACAACGAAAACTACCTCCCCTGCAGCCATGCTGGCATCGCAGTTTTAAAGAAATCAATTTCAGCTCTCGGTTTGTCTTCTTCAACTGACCCACCTGCCATTCTCAGAGATACCAAAAACAAAGCCATGATTAACTCAACAAAGGTGTTGCTAAACTGGCCAAGCTTACCCATGTGTCAGTTCCCTGACCAGGAAAAATACTGCTTACAATATTTTCTATAACTTTTGGGTTAAGCAATTAGAAATGCTGTTATTGTCAGTCTCTATCTTATAAACGAGTTATGGTCAAAAAGACCTGTATGATTGGGCTTTTGCCCATGAAAACCATATTATGAATGGCTGTTCATTTTCTAAGCAGTTTAACCCATAATGAAAAACTAAGTCTTTGCAGTTACCTGCAGTAGAAACTCCAAATTTGTCAAAGCTAGTAATAAAGGAACATAGAAACAATGAGACATTAACAGTTTTATAATTTTTATTCAGTACTTGACCTTGATGTTAAACTGGGAAGAATTAATTAGAAGATGATTAAAATAGTACTTGAAATTTAAGAACATTTTAAAGGGAATTTTAAGTGTTTTCAGGGACTGTGAAGGTTAGCAGAGCTGGCACTTTATTATATCAAATGTCATTTCAAAATGGATAACTGTATTTTTTCCTTAGTCACTAGTACCCTCACCATGATTAACCATGATTGAGGTTGTTTAGCCTGGCAAAGGTACGAAGGGAGAGAGAAAGAGCAAAGGAAGGGAAAAAGAATGACTTCCATGAAGATATGGTGAAAACCTAGAAGAGCAAGAGAAAGGAGGATGGGAAAGTAAAGTGGATAAATATAAGGGACAGGAAAGGAAAGAGAATTAAAGGAGGAGTTAGCAGTGACAAGAGGAATCCACGTGTATACACCTTTGTTCTCCGAATTGGGAAAGAATAGAGGTTGAGATAAACCAGAAATGTCCAAAGTTTGTCACTAGGTGGTGCCATGAGATTAGACTACAGTACTTTGGTTGAAAACAGCCACAACTGAAAAGGAGTGAGGGGGAGATAACATACAAATCAGAGGGGTGGGATATTCACGATACAGATGTCCCCAGATAGTGGAGCACCAAGCCATAGGTTAGGACATATATTAAGTCATTTTAGGAAGACAAACGTGGTTTAACATTAGAAACTCTATTAACCTAGTTCAGTATGTTAATTTTTAAACACACACACACACACACACACACACACACACACACACGATTATCTCAATATAAACATAAATTGCATTTAATAAATTTTAAACCCTCTTTTAATTACAAAAAAACTCTTAGCAAAATAGCTATATGTATATAAAAGGGAATTTCATTAATCTGATAAAGGTCATGTATCAAAAACCTTGAGCAAACATATTTAGTGGCAAAATGTTAGGGATGTTAAAAGCATTCCTCTTAAATCAAAAATGAGACACCACATATATTCAACATTGGACTGAAAGTTCCATCCAGTCAACTCAATAAGGTAAGAAAAAAAAATGTTATATGGATTAGGAAGAAAGACTGAAAACTGGCATTATTTGTAAAAGATGACCATGAAAAAGCCCAAAAGACTTTACAAATTATTAGAAATAAGAATTAAGCAAGGTTCCTTAATTTAAGGTCAGCAAACATAAATAAATTGCATTTCTCTACACCAGTCACTAATACTTTTCAAATGCACCCCTTAAAAAGTTAGCAAAAAATTGGGCTGGCCAGTTAGTTCACTTGGTTAGAGTGTGGTGCTAATGACACCATGGTCAAGGGTTTATTTAGATCTCCTTAAAGGCCAGACACTTCCACCCCCACAAAAAAAGAGAGCAAAAAATAAGATGTTTAATAATAAATCTAACAAAAGAAATACATGACCTTAATGCAAAAATTTAAACAATTTTACTGAAAAGCATTAAGGAAGCCTTCGATAAATGGAGAGTTGTATTCATGATTAGGAGTGCTTAATATTGTACAGAGGCCATTTCTTCCCAAAGTAATCTATTAATGCATTTCTAACCAAAAGTCCCTTAAGTTTTTTTCCCCATATAATTTAAACTAATTGTAAAATTTATGTAGAAGAGCAAAGGGCCAAAACTAGTCAGGAGAAACTTTTAAAGAAAGCTCAACCAGATATTGATATCAAGACTTGCTGAAAAGCTAAGACTGTAGTAATAAGACAGAATAGTATGGACACAAGGATAGACACATTGACCAATGGAACAGAACAGAGAACAAGTTATAGGAAAGAATGGAAATGCAATCAGTAGCTATAGGAGGAACTGTTTCTAACAGAGTATTAAGACAACTAGTCATCCAGACAGAAAAAAGTAAAATTGGTCCCACCTTCATACCACACATAAGACTGACTTCTAGTTAAGCTAAAGATATAAATGGAAAAATAACTAAACTTTCAGAAAAAAATTTAAAACCCCCAAACTTTTATTTTTATTTATTTATTTTTTTGTGGCTGGCCACTAAGGGGATCTGAACCCTTGACCTTGGTATTATACCACCGTGTCTAACCAACTGAGCTGGTTAGCCAACCCCAAAACTTTTACAAGAAAATATAGAATATCTTCATGACCTCAAGGAGAAAGTAATTTCTTAAACAAGACACACACAGGAAAAAATCCCCACAAATCATATGGAGAAAGGTCTATAATTAAACCACAATAAAATTTAAAAATTACCCATCAAAAAAATGAAAAGGTGAAAAGACAAGGCACAACACGAAAGGGGATATTTGTAAAACATTTAAATGTCAAAAGATTAGTAACTAGAATGTAAAAAAAAAATCTCTGAATGAATTAGATCAAAATAACAAGCTAACAGAAATCAGGCAAAAAACAAAACAGTCATGTCAAAGAAGAGGTTTGAAAGGCAGATAAATATAACTTCTCAACCACATTAGTTATCAAGAAAATGCAAGTTAAAAGCACAATAATATTACCATCCTAAACTTATCAAATTGCCACAAATTTAAAAGTCTAGTAATACCCAGTGTGGTAAAGACGTGGACATATCCCTACCTTGGGAAACAATTTGATGGCTACAAAGTAAAGCTGAAAATATGCATATGCTGTAATTTGACAAATCCCCTCCCTAGTTCTCAGCAATAGAAATACTGTTGCTCATATTAACTAAAAGACATGAACAGAAGGCTATTTATGGCTATTTTTAAAATTTAAAACAAATAACTAGAAGCAATCCAAATGTCCATCATCAGGGAAATGATTAAATTGTGCATTCATAAAATGAATACTCTCATTTCAGCAAAAATGAATGAACCAGCTATATTCATCAAAATGGATGTGCATATGTGTGTAATGAAACTATGTATATAAGGTTCATTTGCCTGCAAAACTAGACATTATATTGGTTGTAGATACAAGCACAGATAGTAAAAGCAAAGAAAGGGATGACATGATAGAGAAGGAACATGCAATGCCAACATTACTGGCAATGTTCTATTTTTTTGGTCCCCCCTCCTCATATACTGTATTTCTTTTGTTAGATTTATTATTAAACTAACTGAGCTGACAAGCCATCTATTTTATATATATAAAGTTTCAACTTTAAATCTTTAAAATATTATATACATAATACTTATTTATATTTCTCCTCTGCACATTACTTTCCCTAACACTGTTGCAAAGCAATCTCTAGTTTTTAAGTGTTTAAAACAGTCAGAAAGTGATGGAGAACAAATATTGTAATAGATGGGGAAGTTATGCATTTGGTTCCAGTTATCTTTGGTCTTTGAACCACTGGAATTTTAAAGATCTCAAAGAAACCATCTGTGTAGAAAAGTCAATAGTTACTCTAAGGACACTCAGTAAAAGAAGCAACTGTGCCATCCCCACAGTAGGGTGCTCTCATCTCTAAATCAGTGATTCTCAACATGTGGACCCAACACAGTACCAGCAACCTCACCTGTTAGAAATGCAAATTCTTGGGCCCTATGCAGACCTACTGAATGAGAAACTCAGGGAGGGGCCCTGCAATCCGTGTTTTAACAAGCCCTCCAGGTGACTCTGAATGCATGCTTGAGAACCACTGCTGAAAGTTTTTCAAATATGTTAGAAAATCCCCTCATTACAACAAAATAAGACCCCTCTGAGAGCACATCAAAATTCGAGAACAGGACTGTTTTTTAAATCCTTTAATTCAAGGGTCAGCAAACTATGGCTTGTGGACCAAATCTAGCTTCCCATCTGTTTTTGTACAGACCATGATTTAAGAACACTTTTTACATTTATTTTTACAAATCAAATGAATATTTTGGGACACCTGAGTATTATATGAAATTCAGATTTAAGTGTCTGGAAATAAAGTTGTTCTGGAACACAGACATGCTCATTCTTTTACACATGTCCATAACTGCTTGTGCACTACAGCAGCATCTATGGGCCTTTACGTAAGTAGCTTGCCAACCCTTGCTCTAATTTGATAATTAGAATATACTAATCTAAAAGCAAAATATAGGCAATTCTAGTCATTTTCTCTTAAAAGTGTAATTTTCATTTTAATTCCACAGGCAAAAATGTAATAGTTTAAAGAATCATAAGGAAAGTTAAATCAGATCCATTTTTATCTACAAAGTAAATCAAATAACCCACATAGAGCATCTGGAAAATGTTATTAATTATGCTTTCTCTCCCTCTTCGAATATTCTAATAAGTGACCAAGAACAGGCTGGTGAATTTTAATGAAATACTCTATCACATTAGTTCTGAAAACTAATTTAGCATTCTCCTCCTACAGTCATTCACTCAGGCTCTAAGCCTGTCTCAATTGCTCCACGTTGACTTTCTCAGACCTCATGCTGTGGCCACCTTTCTCCCTGGTTCTGTTCCCCAGGCTGAAATTCACCAGACAAGAGCCTTCTCTCTGATCCTGAACCTTTTGAATTTTTGCCAGACTTCAGTTCATACCATTGAAGTCTTGCTCACTGCGTTCCTGAAATATTTTATTCAACACCTATTGGGTAGCCAAGAAAGTCTATTTCTACCCACATCCATCATCACCTCTCCAATTTCATTTTCCTCTAGATTTCTAAGCTCTCTTGAGCTCAGACCCTTCTTTGATTTCAAGGGCCTTAATGGTCCCTTAATAAAAAGAAAAGAATGCTTTCTCTCCCCTGCAGGAGTAAATCACATATTTCAACTTTAAATCTTTAAGCTGTATTTACCTCATCTTTGGGAGTTCTTTTCTATTTTTTTTTTTTTTTTTTTTGTGACTGGTAAGGGGATCGTAACCCTTGGCTTGGTGTTGCCCGCACCACGCTCAGCCAGTGAGTGCACCGGCCATCCCTGTATAGGATCCGAACCCATGGCCTCGGTGCTTCCAGCGCAGTTGCGCTCCCAGCGCTGCACTCTCCCGAGTGAGCCACAGGGTCTGCCCGTCTTTTTTTTTTTGCTACTGGCCAGTACAGGGATCTGAACCCTTGACCTTGGTGTTGTAATATGGCACTGTAACTAACTGAGCTGACAAGCCAACTCTATATTCACCCTATCTTGAAAGTGGGAGCACTAAGCTCTGGACAGGTTGGAGTTACTAGCCCACACGAAGCAGCTGAAGGAGGCTCGCCTTCATTTTAATGGGTTTACCTCCAGGTCACTGCCACTCTTAAGACCTAAAGCATCCTTCTTTGGCCTCCAACTTAATAGATATTCACTTTGAGTTATGCAGACAAGACAATCCTCCAAAGAGCATGTAAACGTGTCTCAATTGGCTTTAAACTGGAACAGTCATGTTTTGTAGTCAAAAGGATATGGGATTCAACTTCAAAGTAAACCAAAATCCTAACATATACTCTGCCACTATGGTTGTCTTTGGCAGGTGATTGAACTGTAAAGTGGAACCATACGCCTGCCTACAAGGACACCTGCAGCCTTTATAACATCCTGGTGTGGATTAGGAGAAAGTGCTCCTTCCTCCAGGCAGATATGGCCCTGGGTAACCCCAGGGTTTACAGTTGGTTGAGTACAAACTAAATTTGCACTTCTGTCCCTCAAACTTCTACTGAATTTTCTTAGCTTTTTCCAGCAGCAATGTTTTTGTCCTCCAGGGTCAAACTACTCAGTAGATACTTGGCCTAGATCCTGCAGGCTTCTCACCATGCTTAGAAAGCTCCTTGTGACCCCGCTCTTTCCAACTTCATCTCACACTCCACTCTCCTCTGGACTTACTCAACTCGACGTACCACCCTTCTTTCCTTTCCTTGAACAAGTCAAGCCCTTTCTTGCCTCAAGGTCTTTGCGTGTGCTGTTCCATCTACCTATTCCTTCGAAAACTTCAAAGCAATGATTGTGGGTTGGTGTCCAGTGGGCCACTTCTGGCAAGCAGATGTAGCTTGTTTGGCTTGCAAAGCTTTTTGTAAAATTTTTGAAATAGCTGACATAAAATTTGGGAGATTTCATATAAAAAAATTACATTTCAACTTTATATACCCTTGAATGCTTTTCTTCAAAAGCCATTTTCTGGCTTATCTTGGAAGATCAGCTGTACTTACTGCTTTTGAGGAGCTGTTTTCCTCCCTCTTTAGACAGAACGTAAGACTCCTGATTAGACACAGTCCCCACCAGGGTCAGTGCACTCATTCGATCCCTTTACATTTGCGTCTGCCATCTTGATTTAAATAAAGGAGGAAGAGGAGCTAGGCTTTTCTTCCTTCAGGTGAATTTATATGCTACCCCCTCACAGACTTTTATGTCCTTCCTATCCCTGATTATCATCCCCATAGTTTTCCCATCTCAGTCCCTTGTTTCTTTCATAACATTAAATGAATATAAAATTGCTACTTTTCTATGTCAAAGATGGTTGAATACTGGCAATTTCACATGATTCAACCTCATATTACAATTCACAACTTTTAAATTATTCTGTTTCCTGGTGTTTGTGTCTTTCCTATAGAAAGTCAGTTCATGAGGGCAAGGGCTTAAGTCTTAGTCAATGTAATATTCTGAATGACAGGACACAGCGCCTGGCAGGCTCAAGGCACTAAGCACTAAAATATCTGGATGAATAAATGGAAGGACTCCTCCCACCAAAAGTTCCTTATTAGCTCCAGATCATACACAAAATCCATCTTAACCGCTCCTGAGGTCTACAGAAGTAGCACACGTTCTAAGTGAACTTTCCTAACCCTGAGCCTGAGACACTCCTACCACTACTTAGCACTGCCCCACACTCAGCTTCAGATCTGGCTTCAGTCTCAGACCTCATCGGCCTCTACTCACATGGCTGATGCCTTCAGTTCCAGCACTGGAAATTTCTCCTAAGGTGTGATGTATCCTGGAAGCCCTGTGCAAACCAGCATGGAGACCACCACTGGACATCCACTGAGATGTTCCCTGAGCCCAAAAGGGAAGCTGGGGGGAATCGTACTTGTTCCTGAGGTAAGCACTGACATCACAATAACTTCCACTGCCTTGCCAGTGTCAGTAAAAGGCTGGTTGCTCACTAGCTCTTTGTATACATCTCGTTTACCCATCTCATTGCCATAATTATTCCTTAACTCTTTCCATTTACTCCTCTAGCTTATGATGATGTTTTAAATTATCTATGTACCCTCAGGCCTAACTTCAGGCATCTAATAATAAATGTTTAATGAATGAATGACATTATTTGAATGGATTAAATCAGTGAAGTGACACAGGGAGCATATTTACCCTAGAAAGTTAGCATGGAAACAGATTTTTACTTTACTAGGTATAATCTCATGGACTTGAGCAGGGGTGCGGGGTCGGGTTCATGCCAAAGACTGTCAGCTTCAGACATCTGGAATTGAGAGGACATTGCTAGAAAGAGCATTTTCCTGTTCTTCTTTGGAGCATAAGAATTATGTGTATGTTTGTGGGAAACACTTTCCGTAAGACACCGTACAGTTTAGTGATCACTATTCTAATTCCAAAGAAATCGCTCTTTTCTGTGATTCTTGTTGCCAAAACCAGCATACTTTTTAAATATCATCCCAGACCTCTCTTTTTCATGCGGCACTGGTGGTCACACGCTATTCAACTTTCTGTCCTGTAGTGTTTATGGAGTTCTCTCTCCTGTTGGTCCTCGTCATTCTCTCTCTTGAACGTACTCCTGTTGCTGTGGCAGTACTTCAGGGTTGCTGCTCACCAAGGTTCTGTACTAAACCCAGTTTCTCTCCTTACACTTCCCCCTTGGAAAATTTCATCTGACATTCCATCAGCATTCCAAACTCAAATTGTCCAAAAAGAAATGTCATAGGCAACACCAAACATGCTTCCACTCATGATTTTCCAATATTTCATGGTACTACCTTCGGAATCTCCAACTTTACATCTCCATTTCTGGTACTACCTTCGGAATCTCCAACTTTACACATTTTCAGTAGAAATGGGCAGTTCCATCACACTTCGGGTCTTTTTGTATTTGCATATGTAGTTCCTTCTATATGGATAGCTTTTCTATCTTTGTCCCCTCATTAAGAATAGCTCATCCTGGGCCAGCCCGTGGCTCACATAGGGATGGCTGGGTAGCTCACTTGGGAGAGCGTGGTGCTGACACCACCAAGTCAAGGGTTAAGATCCCCTTACCAGTCATCTTAAAAAAAAAAAAAAAAAAAAATACCTCATCCTGAAAGACCTGGCTTAGGGAAAATCTCCTCCAGAAAGCCTTCCCAGGAACTCTCCAGCAAGATTAAGGGCCTTCTTTCCAAGCTCCCAGAATTCATCCATCCATTCACTTAAAAAATAATGAGATTCCATGGTTCTCCAGGCACCACTCTAGGCAAGGAGCACTTATCGGTATACAAAATAGCAAAATTCCTGCCCTCGTGGAGCTTACATGCTAGTGAGAGGAGACAGACAGTAAACAATACAAATGAATAAAATATATAGTATGACAGATGGTAAATGCTATAGAGAACAATATAGAAATGGTTAAGGAATACTGGGGAAAGTACAATTTTAAATAGCGTGGTAAGAGAAAGCCTCATTGAGGTGACATTTAAGCAAAATCCTGGAGGTGGTAAGGGAGTGAATCATAAAAGTTTTGGGGGAAAAGTGTACCAAGCTGAGATAATGGGAGTTGAACTGGTTGGTTTAAAGAACAAGGAAGCCAGTGTGACTTCAACTTAATGAGTAGGAAAAATCAGCAGATGAGGCACAGGAGCTGCAACAGTGGACCAGATCATGCTGGGCTATGAATGGCCATTGAGAAAGACACAGCTTTTACTCTGAGATAAAAAACCTCTGGAGGATTTTGAGCAGAAGTGACATGATCTGACTTACCTGTTTAAGGCAGGTGTCTTAAAAGACAGTAAAATAGTAAGAGAAAAATCAAGAAAAAGGAATGAAAGTGTGTTGCAATAATCCAAGCAATCTTGTGGGTAAAACAGGGTGAGAGCTGTGGAGGATGTAAGAAGTGGTCACATTCTAGATATATTATCTATTTTGAATGTTAGACCAACAGATTTGTGGTTGGACTGGATGTAGGTTAAGAGAGAAAAAGGTCATACAGATTCAAGGTTTTGGCCTGATTATCTGGAAAAACGAACTTGCCATTCATTGACTAAGAAGAGGAAGACTGAGGCAAAAGCAAGTTTAAGGGAGTAAGATCTTGAGTTTGGTTTGACATAATAAGTTTTAGATGTTTATTAGATATAACAGTGGAAATGTCACGTGAAGAGTTGGATATGTACACCTGAAGTTCAGGGGAGAAGTTTTGGCTGGAGATTTGAGAGTTTTCAGTATATGATTGAGCAGTGCCACTGGATAAGGTCACCAAGAGAGCCAAGTTCAGACAGAGAAGTACTAAGCCTTGAGACACACCAATACTAAGAGGCTGAGGAGGGAACCTCACTTATTCATAACACACAAACACACATAATTTATTTTGTCTACTGGGAGTAAAACAAACTATGTACTGCTTAGGACAGACTATGTTTTTTTTATCTCTATATGCTTAGCACAAGGCCTGGCACACACACAAAAAAACATATGCTAAGCAATTCCTTCTAAGAAAATCACAAGTAAAATCCTTAAAAGGTAAACAGACATTAAAAATGGAATCCAAAGGACTTGGATACAAATACCAATACCTATAATACTGATAGATGAACAAAAATATTTTAAACAACAAAATGACAGAACAACTTTTATTAACAACTTCAATATGCTGAGGCTGCAAAGTATTCCATGTTTATTATAATCAATGCTCACAAGATTAAGTGTTACTCCCATTTAACAGATGAGGAAACGTAGGCTCAAAATGGCTAAAAGGATTCCCAAGGTCATAGAGCTAGAAGTGGCTAGGCCAGCATTCAAACCCAATGTGGGAATCCAAAACCCATGCAATTACCTCTACATTACGCTGCCTCATATAGATCCCAAAGATTCTCTTAATGCCAATCAGACTGGCTATGTATCTATTGTGAACTGGTTAAGTGCTGGATCTAAAGGTCTTCTGTATAAAATAAAACATTTGCTAAAATGGCAGGGGAATCTGGGAAACGATCCCTGCACCTCTAGATTGAGGATAACCATGGGCTAGAGAGTAATTTGACTAGTGACAGTTTCTGAGAATGACCAGAAATATTATACAGACAGAGAGCAGGGATCAGAACTCAGCAGCACTAAATAGCTGAAACAGCAATGGAAAGATGGTGACCATAGGCTAAGCCCTTCTCAGTCCCTCTGGTACACACACTTGGAATTTAGTGTCACTCTCAGGGAAGAGAAGTGGAGAGACGGAGACCACAAGCTATTAAGACTGATGTTTCTTTTAATTAACATGAACTATCACTAGCACTTTTGAAACAAATCAAGGTTGTGCCTCCCAAAATATCTGTGGCCCAAGAAAATCATTTAAGAACTAAAGCTACAATTTATGGGCATAAGAGCAAAATGAAGGGTCTTCAAAAAGTTCATGGAAAATGCATATTATTAAAAAACTATGCATAGATTTCAAAACATTTTTGCACCAAAATAAACTCATACCATCTTGCTATAAGATGTCTGAAAAGGATAAAATAATGAGATTCCATGGTTCTCCAGGCACCACTCTAGGCAAGGAGCACTTATCGGTATACAAAATAGCAAAATTCCTGCCCTCGTGGAGCTTACATGCTAGTGAGAGGAGACAGACAGTAAACAATACAAATGAATAAAATATATAGTATGACAGATGGTAAATGCTATAGAGAACAATATAGAAATGGTTAAGGAATACTGGGGAAAGTACAATTTTAAATACAAAAAAAAAAAAAAAAAAAAAAAAAAAGAGCAAAGGTCACGTTAGCAGTTTTTTGTGATGCTCAAGGCATTTTGCTTGTTGATTTTCTGGCAGGCCAAAGAATAATATCTGCTTATTGTGAGAGTGTTTTGAGAAAGCCAAAGCTTTAGCAGAAAAACACCTGGAAAGCTTCACCAGAGAGTCCTTTTCTACCATGGGAATGCTCCTGTTTTCATCACACAGGGCAATTTTGTGAGACTTTCCATGGGAAATCATGAGGCATCCACCTTCCAGTACTGATTTGGCTCCTTCAGACTTTTTGTTTCCTAATCTTTAAAAAAAAAAATTCAAAGGGGCCCATTTTTCTTCAGTTAATAATGTAAAGGAGACTGCACTGACATGTTTAAATACCCAGGACCCTCAGTACTTTAGGGATCGACTGAACATATCATTGTTTACAAAAGTGTCTTGAACTTGACAGAGCTTATGTTGAGAAATAAAGTTTATATTTTATATTTTTACCTTTTAATTCCATTTTCCATGAACCTTTTGAAGTCCTGTTGTGTTTGATCTAAAACCTAAGCTCTAAAAACAAGGGACATTTTCTCAACTTCAGAAGGAAAGATCACATTAATGAATGTTGAATTAAAATGACCTGAAACTGAATTAAGTGACCTCTCGTTTTTCTAATTCCTGCACATTTTATCTCTTTCTTCTGGCACTTACTACTTTACTTTCTACACATTAAGTCCATGTCTCTACTCCCTGACTTAACTGTAATTTCCTTGACACAGTCACAGAGTCTCATCTATCTCCCAGAACTCCAACAGTGCTTTGTAAATAGCAATTGCTCTGTAAGTCATTGAAATAATGAATAGCTCTGCAAATACATACATATATATCTTATTTTATGGAAAAGGGAATAAAAGCCATGCCTTCTTCACATTCCAGCATTATTTCCATAACACCATTAAATGGAAAACCTGTTAAATATCTAATGTTTAAGGACAAAAATATTAATGGGTCAAAAATAAGAGGTGGCATAGAACATTTTCCTACCTGTATACATCATACCAGTAATCTAGAAGACATACTTGCTTGCAGTCTTCCCAAGCTTGAAAGCATTCCAAATATTTTCATATCAATAACCTCCTCTAAAGATGCAAAACTACTTTTTCAATGAGTACATTTTATGCAAAACCTTTGATTCAGCCTATGTCCCCCAAATCCATTTTAAATATCCTTAAAACATCAGCTTATACGGAATACAAGCACTCCAGTACATTAAACTATACCCAGAAGATTAGGTTTTGGGTTCTTATTCCAGATCTTATATTGTCTGGTACTCAAGTTTTTATAAAACAGAGGTATTCTCTCAAGTTAGGAATGCACATAAATTACTAAATGATCGTGATTTGATTTTATTTTGTACCTATCAACAAAAAAACTTTTTTTATGTTTATGATCAACTACTTTTAAAAGATGTTAATATTACTTGGAAATAAATGACAGGTAGTTTAACCAACCTAAATCTAAGAAACCCAACTAAGCTATGTCAAGTACATTTGCAAATATTAATGAAATAATTTTTAAAAATAGACCACTGAATTATGATTTACTTTTACATACATTGAAAGTGCTTTTAAAATACACAAATTAAAAAGCTGTAAAATTCTACATTTAATCTAATACTAACAGTAAGTCATTATATTTCAAAGTTGGTGGGGAGAAACCATCTACTTGTAACTTTGATTATCAAAAGATAATTTCTACCTATATTCAAAAAGTTTTATGCCTAAAAATTGACAACTTGATTGTATTGGGAATTGTCAAAGGAAAACAAGCAAAAATAAAAAGGGGAAAAAATCCAAGTTATTATTTGGGCATAAGCAGATGTATCAAATCATACCTCTAACAAAAGTTATGTTTGGTGAGCATAATCAAATATGGTTCTCAACTTTTAAAAAACCTATAGAAATTTCCAGATAAAGTGAGCTGCTCAAAGCTATCACAGCCAGTAAATAATTATGTGTGTATTTTCTGAGATAATCTTCACTGAGTTGTGTTTTGGTGAATATAACCCATCAATAATGAACTGACAGAATTCTTTTTCTAATCCCTAAAAACCAGTTTGAAAAAACCCTTCAGTTTTCTTCCAGTTACTACATTATGATCATCTGACAGCAGAAAGGAGGTTGATAGAAGTATTGTTATAAGCACCACTCCGTGGTCATAGTTCTCCAACTATAAACAAGTATTACCAGTTCAAAAGTACATGCATGTTAAACCTTGGTTAGGCATTACGTTTTTTAAAGACAAAGAATCTGGAATGGAAATGTCCATATCTGATTACAGAGAAATGCTCTGAAACAAATGGATTCAGTTATAAAAACTAGAGTACAAGAGAACGCAAGGCTTGGAATTAGAACCCAGAACCGAATCCATTTGTTCTTGGAGGTTTTTAACTTCTAGCTCTTCTTGTGCCACTAATGAACCATCCCCAAAAGGTCATGGATAAGGGAATAGAAACTGAAATCTTAAGTGTAGAGGTCATATGGAAAATAAGAAAAAATATTATTACATATAGCAAATGTGAGAGAAAACTACATTTAGATATTTCCTTTAAATAATTCATTCCCATTGCAGTCTTTCTTCAGGCTAACTACAGTATACATATTTCTCCTATTATGCTTTCTTCATCTTCCACACCATCTAGTATACCTTACATAGCAACATGCATTTTCTTTTTTGAGCAAGGTTAATTATTGTTCCCTTCTGCAGTTGTGCCTTCCCAAAGACACAAGTTGTCCACAGCACAAGATTCAAGGTTCCATAAATTCTTGGCCCAACTTATTCTAACCTTACCATCCTAGAGTCAGAACACAGCAACTCACACTTTTCATTCTATTTTCTTTTCATCTCTACAGCGTACAGACTCTAACCTCTGTACATAATATCTCTTTTGCTTTGTTTCTCTTTTTAGTAATTCCTTCTTCATCAAGGACTATTTCCTTCTTTAAAAAACATGAAAACCAAAAGTATAGGCAACAAAAGAAAAACAAGATAAACTTCATTAAAATTAAAAAATTGTGTGCACCAAAGGACAATATCAAGAGTGAAAAGGCAACCCACAGAATGGGAGAAAATATTTGCAAATCATATATCTGATAAGGGATTAATATACTGAATCCTGGGATAAGGGATTACTATTCTGAAACCTGAATATAAAGAACTCCTACAACTCAACAACAATTCAATTAAAAAATGGATGAAACTTGAATAGACATTTCTCCAGTGAAGATATACCAAAGGATAATAAGCACATAAAAAGATTCCCCACATTTTTATAATTTGGGAAAGTTACCATAGGGAAATACAAATGAAAACCACAATGAGATACCACTTCACCTGTTAGAATGGCTATTATCAAAAACAAGCAAGCAAATAAACAGAAAAAAAAAATTGTTGGTGAGGATGTGGAAAAATTAGAACTCTTGTGCATTGCTGGTAGGAATGTAAAATGATGCAGCTGCTGTGGAAGATAGTGTGGCAGTTCCTCAGAAAATTAAACACAGAATTACCATATGATCCAGCGATTCCATTTCTGGGTATGTAGGCAAAAGAACTGAAAGCAGGGAATCCAACAGATATTTATACATCAATGTTCATAGAAGCATTATTCACACTAGTCAAAAGGTAGAAACAACCCAAGTGTCCACAGACTAATGAACAAACAAAATGTGGCATATACATATAATGGAATGTTAATTCAAACTTAAAATAAAATTCTGATACATGCTACAATATGGATGAACCTTGTGATAAGCCAAATAAGCTAGACACAAAAGCACAAATACTGTATTACTTCTACGCTTATAAGTTACCTGGAAATATTAAATTCATAGAGACAGAAAGTAGTACGGCAGTTGTCAGGGACTAGGGAGGAGGGAGTAGTGGGGAGTTATTGTTTAATGGGTACAAAGTTTCAGTTTGGGATGATGAAAAACTTCTGAAAATGGTTGGTGGTGATAGTTGCACAACAATGTGGATATACTTAATACCTATAAACTGTATACTTGAAAATGGTTAAAATGGTAACATTTATGTTATATATATTTTCCCACAATAAAAACAAACAAACCATTAAGATTCAACTGGAAACTAACCCTATTAAACTTCTCAATATTTAATACAGATATTACCAATTACTATACTTTACTGGTTTGTCAGTTGGGTATAAAACGAGTCTTCCTATAAAGTTAGAAAAACTTTTAAAATTAGGGTCTCTTGTAGGATATCTTTATTAACCAGTGTTGAAAATTTGACCTGTGAAAGGAAAATGAAATAATTTATCTGAGAACAAGCATACTTGAGAAACCTATACTGAGTACTATGTTCTCTTACTCACTAATTTTCCTGCTATTGATCTTCCTTATTTTGTAGTAGTTTCCTTTATCACACAACAGTATCTTTTAGCCAAAACAGCTAAAATTTAAAAGTAAATATATAAATGAAATGATGGCATGTAGGATTCAAATGCTAGACTTGAATTTCATTGACTTTTCAGTATAAATAAAAATAAAGGGAGGGAAAAATATTCCCTTATGATTCTAAGGTATATATATACGTTTTTAGGTTGAAAAGATAAAATAACTTATTTAAGTTGAAAAAAACTAAAAGGAGTATGTATCATGGCATACATTACAGCACAGTATAAGAATTTCATATAATAAATCTATGTTTTTTCAAAAGGAACTTTTCCAAGGATAATCACATAAATAATCTCACAAATTCTGATCCCATGTTACCACTAGGAAGATGAACCTTTGGCTACATTGATTTAGTAAAGATAAAAAACTAAAAACAGTAAAATGATTTTTAGGAACATAATAAATAACATGCACGAACATCAAAATGAATCCAAATTTTTTAAGTGTTCATTAAATAAAAGTGAAGAACAATCAGAATAGGGTAATAATGATTTTTAGGAACATAATAAATAACATGCACGAACATCAAAATGAATCCAAATTTTTTAAATGTTCATTAAATAAAAGTGAAGAACAATCAGAATAGGGTAATAAAAAAAATAAATTGCACGAATGGAAACAACTGACTAGCTATAAGCATGGAGGAATCTGGGCATCCAAATAACATGAATCAACAATATGACATTGTCATTTTAAAGAAATCTGATATTGTAATAGATAAATGCAAATGATCTAACACTAGTGAAATTAATATTTGAAGTTACATATTTTAAGATAGGCCAAAACAAAGGGTCACAGTCATTCTAATCTTACTTCTAAGTACTTGAATATAGGTACTTAATAAACACATATTGGCTAAATGAATGTCATTAAATAAGAACATGGAACCACCGAGTAGCTAGGGAACTCCAGAGCCAAAACATAAAACTGAATTCAAAGGATGTGTGCTATGGGGTAGTTATCTTAGTCATGATCATTAAGGTTAAAATTCTGTGGGAAATGATGGAAATTTCAACTCCTAAAACAGTATATACAAGGGTACATCAAAAAGTTCATGTACACTCAGAGCATGGTGCTGGTAACAAGGTCAAAGGGCTGGGATCCCCTTAAAAGCCAGCTGCAAAAAGAAAAAAACAAAAAAACACAGAAGTTCATAGAAAAATAGAATTGAAAGATAATATGAAGCTTTCCATAAACTCTTTGAAGTACCCTTGGTACAACTCCAAATCAGAAAACTCTTATATTCCAGAGTTTAAAGGAGGTCACTAGTATTCAGGAGACAAAACAGGGAGTTATGATCTTTCCACTGGGAAAATGGCAGCTCTTAAAATCTTGAAAGATGAGCAAATTAAGTAGTAGGCCTACTAAGGAAAAAAGTGGGAATTAGAATTACTTAATCGGAAAAGCCAGGATGACAATGTGGTAAGCTTTGACATACGGAACACTGTTGTGAGCCAATTGTTCCTAACGACCAGTGTAGAATGTGATTGTGTAGACATTTTATGAATCTGCAGAATCCACTGAACTTTTGAAATGTGCTGGAATATTGTCAGTCTACATAATAGACCACATTAGAATATTTGATACGTAGATTACTTTCTAGCTAAAAAAAAAAGAATGAAGGTACAAAATAAGAAAATGCTAATGTTCTGTTCATTTAGATCAAACAAGAGGAACCTGTAAAAAAATAAATTGCACGAATGGAAACAACTGACTAGCTATAAGCATGGAGGAATCTGGGCATCCAAATAACATGAATCAACAATATGACATTGTCATTTTAAAGAAATCTGATATTGTAATAGATAAATGCAAATGATCTAACACTAGTGAAATTAATATTTGAAGTTACATATTTTAAGATAGGCCAAAACAAAGGGTCACAGTCATTCTAATCTTACTTCTAAGTACTTGAATATAGGTACTTAATAAACACATATTGGCTAAATGAATGTCATTAAATAAGAACATGGAACCACCGAGTAGCTAGGGAACTCCAGAGCCAAAACATAAAACTGAATTCAAAGGATGTGTGCTATGGGGTAGTTATCTTAGTCATGATCATTAAGGTTAAAATTCTGTGGGAAATGATGGAAATTTCAACTCCTAAAACAGTATATACAAGGGTACATCAAAAAGTTCATGTACACTCAGAGCATGGTGCTGGTAACAAGGTCAAAGGGCTGGGATCCCCTTAAAAGCCAGCTGCAAAAAGAAAAAAACAAAAAAACACAGAAGTTCATAGAAAAATAGAATTGAAAGATAATATGAAGCTTTCCATAAACTCTTTGAAGTACCCTTGGTACAACTCCAAATCAGAAAACTCTTATATTCCAGAGTTTAAAGGAGGTCACTAGTATTCAGGAGACAAAACAGGGAGTTATGATCTTTCCACTGGGAAAATGGCAGCTCTTAAAATCTTGAAAGATGAGCAAATTAAGTAGTAGGCCTACTAAGGAAAAAAGTGGGAATTAGAATTACTTAATCGGAAAAGCCAGGATGACAATGTGGTAAGCTTTGACATACGGAACACTGTTGTGAGCCAATTGTTCCTAACGACCAGTGTAGAATGTGATTGTGTAGACATTTTATGAATCTGCAGAATCCACTGAACTTTTGAAATGTGCTGGAATATTGTCAGTCTACATAATAGACCACATTAGAATATTTGATACGTAGATTACTTTCTAGCTAAAAAAAGAATGAAGGTACAAAATAAGAAAATGCTAATGTTCTGTTCATTTAGATCAAACAAGAGGAACCTGTGTAGCTTTGCATTTAAATGTTTTCCTTTATTCTTATTAACAATGTGTAAGCTTTGGTTTAGTAATCATTCAGTAAATTAATGCTAAAGTTAGTAATTCCTTATACTTTAGTTTCAAGCTTTACCTTTTAAAAAGCCTAATTGTTTTCATTGTGCATACACAGAATGGGATGCTTTGGATTAAAAAAGTTTAATTTACCATCTTTATTTCTAAAAACATCACCAATCAACAAGGTGATCAAAATTGGGACAGGACGTGGTGACAATTTTTTTAATCACAACACTAATACTGAATCCATTTTCTAATGATAAGAGTAAGTTCCAATAAAGTCTCTGATTCTAGTTCTTAAAGGAAAACTCTAATTAGATATAAAGCAAAATACTATGAGATAAAATTTCATTTTCTTTTCTGACAGGATCAGAATAAAAAAATTACTACCTGCCCTTGAGAACAGAAGTGATAAAGTGACAGTTAAATATAAACTGGGAAGGCGCCTGGCTTTTACTATTTTTAGAACAGCATTAACACTTGTTTATTTAAAAATCTTATGTTAAAAATTACTAAAAAGCTTTTAAAAAGGCAATTATCTCCTAGGCTTATGGTAACTGCTCTGTAATATAGCTTTAAAATAAGAATATGTATTTAAATAAATGCACTTAGCATAGAGTTTTTTAAAGAATATTAGAATTTTAATAATGAGATGAATCAACAACAACGAAGTTGCTATCTTCCTCAGGAAAAAGAAACTAAATATTATATAATAAAAACAATGACTGGAAATCCTAAATTACTTTCTGTTGTCTAGAGAATCAATGTAATTTAATGATTTAGTTTTTCCACAGAATTAATCAATATTACTTCCATACGAAAAGAGGTAAAATGGGGGTAGGGGGAGAGTAAATCTATGAGATTTAAAGTTTCTTCCTATCCACTTCTCATTTTTAAGATGTGATGATTCATGGTTCTGACACAGATTATAATTTTCAGGAAATATATAAGAAATCCATGTTAAATAACAACAGTGGACCTTGAAGGCATGATCTTTCATCACTTTATTGTTAACCAATGAATATTATCCAAAATTAGAGATGTAATTGTAACTTAATTGTACAACACAAAATTACGCTAATGGTAAAAAGTCTATTGGAATTTACCAAATATTCATTAGTGTATTTTTACATTGCTATATGAACATGTGCTCTCAACTGCTAATGATAAAAGTTATAATTGGTTTAATCACTATGAGAACCATATTGTAAATGGTTGTTCCTGTTTAGAAAAATTCACACCGTTTTAAAAATGGATTAAATCCATTTTAATCCTAATCTACAAATAGATTATAAACAGCAAATATAACTGGTAATTTTCAACACTGTATCAAACTGATGTAACAATGGTAGTGCACACAATTCAAAATGAGTAAAATTAATAAAAATCCAGTAGAAGTCCAGGTTTTCACCTATTACGGCAATTTAATACTTTAGAAATATGAACACTTCTGTTTCAAAGCTTGAATCATAGGGTCCACCACTTATTCCTCTGATGTACTGCAAGTAGAAATATTCTCTTCCATAGGATTTTGAGCCATGTGCACAACCACTGTACAACAGTTACTTCAAGGTTAACCAGTTATCTTTTATCCTACAAAGTCCAAAAAATATATTAAACACAACTTTTCCTTTTTGTAATGTCTGCCCAGATTAATCCTTTTAAAGTCAGCAAAATCAAAAAAGCACAAGAGATATTTTCAGACACAATTTGAATCTACTGTGCATGAAAAATGTTTAATAAAATGGCAATTTTAATTGACAAATGTAAATTTGAGTGCGTAATACCAAATGGAAAGTAGCTGAACCACACAGAGAAAACAAGGCTTTTCTGTATCTTCAAATCTAGGTGTTTTACAATAAAGAAAATATTAGAATATATAATATTAGAACATCTTTCTTACTGGGAAGATTCTTCGGTAAAACAACTGAAATTAATATAACCCTAATATTATAATGTCTAAGATAGGATGAACAAACCAAATTAAGTATTTTTTAGAGATTGAAAAAAAAATAAGCACAGTGATTTAGAAACCAAATATGCTAAAATGATTATGTAACCATCATATCAAGAAATGAATGTACAGACATTCTTCATATTCTACAAGGGTAACATCTCTTTCTGTTTCTCTCTCTCTCTCTCTCACACACACACGATGTACAGACATTCTTCATATTCTACAAGGGTAACATCTCTTTCTGTTTCTCTCTCTCTCTCACACACACACACGCGCACGCACGCACACACACACACACTTCCTCAGACATAAAACACCCTTAGTATACCAATGAGAGCTTACAATTTTAATACAAATTAGAATCCCACAGTTCAACTCAACAAAAAGGCAGTTAAATATTTAGCACTCTAAGATATTCTGAAGGAAAATGAAATTTCAAGAGTATCCCTTCATGATTGAGACTATCACTATGTATTATAAAACATATAGCTTACACACTCCATTGTGTTTGACCAACCAGTTATCGCAGGTGTAGTAATGAGGTAGTATTACTGTCCCCTTTTTAGGACTGATGTTTTCATATGCTGCCCTTCCACAAAGATCCCGGTTTTGTTTTGTTTTTTTAATGATTATAATTACCAACAAATGTTTATTTTCTTTTATTAGATATCTATTTTTTTAAACCAATCTACAAAAGAACAAGACTTTTCAAATCTTTCAGAGACAACTTATTTGCAGGTAGTGTTTCATCAATAAACTCGCCTAGGGAACTACTTACTACCTGCTGTGTACACCTCTGTGAACTGGCCGGCAAAGAAAACCATCAGAAGATTATAGAAGATGAAAAACCAATCAATTCAGTTGTCAAAGATGACCATAATTAAGTAAGCAAATAACCAATACCCAAAAATGTAATTAACTGGAATTAAGAAAAATTATCCATCAGCTGCACACTACACTATTAAACATTCTAATCCTTTTCATGATTCATAGCCATCTTCTACACAATGCACAGAGAGTGTCCACCCTGCTACCTACTACCATTTGAAATACTGCCTGATCTGTATGGTGGCAGAATTATGCTATAGGCATGGCAGGATATGAGAAGGGCACATAGAAATGTGAGTGAGACAGAATGTGGAAATATAAGCAGGTTAAATATGGAAGGGGCAAGAGAAAACAGAATGCTCTATCTAAACACTCAAAACGTTCACCATTATCCTTTAAAATTTACAAAGTGCTCAGACCACACATACGCATTTGTCAAACATAATTAGTGTTAATCTTCAACAGAAAAAAAAAAAATGAAAAATGAAAAAAGTGAAAAGAGGTGATGGAACACCATTCTCCATACCCTCGCCCAAAAGAAAAAGAAAATCAAGCATGACATTACACTGCCTTAATGTTGAAGAGCTCCCCTTAAATTTGTCTTTTAGCCACCACAGTCAAACTGGTATAAGTGCTTTGGCAAGGTGGGATGCATTCCATCACATCTGCATAGGCCTGCTTTTCTCTGTTGGTGGTTCAGCTTATGAAGAACACGTATGCAAAATAACAGCTCTCACATTGCTTCAAACTCATCAATACGCTGCTTTGTATTGCCTTGTCGAATTTGTCGCAGAGTCTTGTACTTATCACGGCCTGCTTTAACATTCTCAGCATGAAGAACATCATTTTGTGTTTTCTTGGTTTCATCTCTGGCTTGGGCTAACTCCGAACTTAATGCCTATATTTAAAAAATAAAAAGTACTACTATTATTTTTTTCTTACATTTAAAAAATTTATGAAAATGGTTTAAAGATGAAAAATACATATATACCAAATCTCTGACTTTTTAATATATTAAAATTTCCACTGTGAAGTCTTTTTCTTATAAGTGAGTAAGGTTGTTTTACTTTTAGGAATAGTGATAGTTGTGGTTAGGGAGGAATATCCATGGCCTTTCATTTCTACACTCATTAACCATGATATTTTGTTTATTATTCTAAATTTCCTTAACTTTCACATCCAATACTTGAAATGACTTGCAATGTAGCCATTATAGAGTAATGTTGTATGATCTAAAATCTACACTGTAAGAGATTTCTCCAGAAGTCTTATCTCATTTTCTTTTTTAATATTTAAAGATTTTGGGACGGCCCCGTGGCACACTCGGGAGAGTGCGGTGCTGGGAGCGCAGAGATGCTCCCGCCGCGGGTTTGGATCCTATATAGGAATGGCTGGTGCGCTCACTGGCTGAGCGCGGTGCAGGCGACACCAAGCCAAGGGTTGCGATTCCCTTACCGGTCATGAACAAGACAAAAAAAAAAAAAAAATTAAAGATTTTACCAATTAAAAAATTAGAGAACTTATCTGAAAAAAAGAAAGCTCTAATATTAAAATTTCCTATTTCAATCTAATTATGTACATTTAATAAACTGGCTTTTTGCTATTATAAAATCTGAACAAATAACAGATTATGTAACTAACATGTTAGTCTATTAAATATCACTGCTTTTGAATGTACACTTTATTGCTTAAAAACTAAATTCATTTGTTTTTTAAAAACAGCATTATAGTACTTTCTATCTTTTAAAATAGGTCAAGCTATAATTAAATAACTCATTAAAGACTGATTACACAAAGCTAACAAACATTTGTTAATGGGGTCATACAATGAAAGAAATAAAGTGACTGTAAACCAAACACTCACAAACCAACTGCTATGCCAGCCAGTGTTAAAGGCTTCTAAAAGTCATATATTCTTTACAAGGAATTAGCCTTGGATGAGGAAAATGCAAACTATATTTTAAATGTACATACAACTGCAAATTTTAAATACCTGAAGTTGCTTCTTAACACGCTCATTTTTCTGTGTTTCTGTTACACGCTCTTCCTCACTTCTATGGTTCATTACCCCTTCATTTGATAATTCGGCACTAGCCTCAGCATTATTCTCATCGTGTTCATCATGTTCATTTTCTGTTGGAGGAATGACTGGTGGTGGAGGAGGTGGAGGGGGGGCAGACATCACAGTTTTTAACTCTTCTTTGGTCTTTTCCAAGTCTTCCTGGGCTGCAAAAGCCTGAACATTAAATATAAGTTTATGAGTAACTTACTCTAAAAATTGGTAATTGAAAGAATCAAGTTGTCCTGCCTTTCTAAAAGAAACTACATTTCAGGGTAATGCAAATAGGCCCTATCAATGAAAGCTCTATTTTTATAGAAGAGTGCCAGCAGGCAAAAAAGATAAAATTTTTAAAACACCACTTTGCAAACCCTGATCAAATTATTAATTCTGGCAAAGATCACCAATTGTTGCTAAAACTGTTATGGCAACAATTGACGAAAGATGAAATATTCATAGAATGCCAAAGAATGCCACACCTGATAGATTACATTGGAGCCACAAGGTGAAAAATGTAACCATACAATGGAGATATTAGACTGTCATTACTCTAATCCAGTGATGAATTAAAATCACTAATGGTGGGATAATTAGATATTAAGTGTCTTCTGATATATCACCAATTATTTGGGTGATCATATCATCCTGGTTTGCCAGGAAAAGTACTGTTGTCCTTGTGTAAATATTAAGACCACCCTCTTTTATACTCATAAGCACTCTAGTTTGGATGATAAATTTATATGTAAGTCTCTCCTATGATACAGAATAGTCAAAAACTTTTAATTTGAATTCCTCAAAGTTCTAGGTCTAACTTTGTTTACAGGGAATATAGGTGATAAAAGGATACCATGAAGAAGCAACAAGAGAAATACAAGAGGAGGGAAATTCTGTGGGTCCCTTCAATAAATCCTTACATTAAAAGACTCAGATTAAACAGATGCAATGCGAAGTCATACTTTGAACACTATCCTGGCAAATTAGCTTTAAAAGACTTTTTGGGTAAATTGAGAAATTTTGAATATGGTCTAACATTAAATGAGATGAAAATTCACTAAACAGAGTAGTATGTACAGTAAGATCTCATTTTAAATACATAAATATATATATACACACACACACAAACAGTAAGATCCCAAAAGGATAGGCACTAAGGTTTCATAGTGGTGACCCTAGTTTGTGAGATTAATTTTCTTTTGTGTGCATTCCCTAATTTTCTACAATTCACAGGATTTGCATCTGTAATGTTATTTTTTAAAGTTTATGTGTCTCAAGTTTATTAATCATCTCTAAAAGGGATCTGTAAAATTATACAATGAAAGTAGTTTAACAAGGAGATCAACAAAGTTTTATTTCTTTTGTAGTATTTTATGTATATATACATATATATATGAGGTGCTTCAAAAAGTTCATGGGAAGATTTGTATTATCTTTTAATTCTATTTTTCCATGAACTTTTTGAAGTACCCTCCTATCTAAACACATAATTTTCAATATATGAAAAACTTTCCAATGAAATTTAAGCTGCTACAAAGAAAATTTACCTAAGAGTGACAGAAAACCATTTTCTATAATAGTACATTTTATTATAGAAAAATAATCATATATAACTATACATCCTCTTTTGGTATTAAAAAATTATTATAGTTTTGTTTAAGAGTTAATGTCATTTAATGTTTGAATTAAACTCTTGTTACTTTATATTCCCCACTTCTGCAACTAAAGCCTGATTTTATAGTTGTGTGCTACTTTAGACAAATGATGGATGTTTCATCTACTTAGGTGCTCTTATTAGAAATCTCAGTATCATCCTCACTGCATACCTCTAATTCAACTTCATATCCAGTCACTGATTTTTTACCATCATGCCCTTTTGAGTCTATCATAAAATGTCTTTTAACTCTTCCCACTATTCTTATTGCCACATCCATAGTTTGGATTTTTATCTCTTAAAGTATCCACTATTGTAATCAATCTTTCACACTGATTTCTAAGTTATTTTTATAAAATCATACCTGATCATATTACAATCCTGTTTTAAAATTTTCAGAGCCCAATGTCTACAGATATTCCTCACTGCCTTACCTTAGAGGGACATTTATTTAAAGCCTTTCACAATTTAATTCCCTATCATCTAACTTGCCAGCCATAGCTCCCAACATTTCTGAACCTATACTCTAAGCACTGGTCACTTACTCGTTGTCCTCAAATCTGTCATGTACGTTCATACTTCCTATACTCATCCAGTTCCCTCTGTTTGGAATGACTACCTTTTCAGTTCCCAACCACTCCCAATCTTTTCTATACCCCAAATCTAATTTATTACTTAAGACTCAGCTTAAATGTATATGTTTCCCACATACCTATCTTGTTCCCATAGAAATTAATCACCTCCCTTTATGTTACCAAAGTACTTAGCGTACATCAATAGATTAATATTTACTCCAACACACACACACACATACACACACACGTATCTTTTCCCCCCTAAATTATGACAGTACCTTATATTCATCTCTATAAAGTCAGCACACTGCTAGGCATACTGCTGGGGCAAAATAGCTATTCAATGAAAGATAGTAAATGAACAAACAAATGATTACTTTGTGTTGCCACTCAGTAGCTTCCTCTTCCTTTTTCTTCTTGGCTTCTTCTAGAAGTGCAATCTTGGCAGTGAATTCGGCGAGTTCTGCTGCCTAAAATAAACAATATAATTACCAAGACTATATAAACTTAATATATTCTGAATAATCTTATGATATGTTAAGTCAACAGAGCTTTAATATACGTGCTTGAGCTGTTTTACATGTTTTTCTTAGATGGCCTTCCATTAAAAAAACATAGAGGCAATATTCTTTAAGATCTTAAACAGCTTATTTATTAATGGTAGGTCCTCAGCTGGCCAGTTAGCTCAGTTGGTAAGAGCATGGTGCCGATAACACCAAGGTCCAGGGTTCAAAAAAGAAAAGATATAGTAGGTCCTTGAAGTAATGAGCTAATAAGAAGACAAAGTAAAAAGATTTTTATTATTTTATAAACTAGTAGTTAATTCCGTTACAGTAATAGGAACTTAAATGTGTAACTCAGATACTATTTTTTTTTAACCTTTATCAATAAACAAACTATTCGTTAAGATCTACAAAATAAAAAATTATATTTATATGATACTTTAAAGAGTACTTTGTCAAATAATCTCATTTAATTCCCCAACAATCCTATTAGGTAGTATTCTTTTCGAAGAGAGAGAACTAAAGTTCAAAAAGACTCAAACGCAAAGCAAGTAAATGCCTGAATACTTAAATCCAGAATCTTGCCTACTCATTATTTGCAAGTTCACTAAATAAACACAAAACTTAACCAATTATGGTCTATATTTATAAGAACTAGAACATATCGTGCCAATTTATCTAAAGCAAAAGATGCCCAGTTGACTTATTGCAGAACCTGTCCAAAGTCAAAGTGAATTAGAATCTTTTGTTGGCAACAGTCTTCATTTACAAATAAACTATAGAAAAATGTCTTTTATTCTGTTTTATTTTTAGGGTTTTCTTTTAGACAGATAATAAAATATTTAGGTTTATTTCCACATTATTATTAAGTTACTTGTTTGGTTTGCTTTCCAACAGGTATAATAGATGTAGAAAGTTCACTCCATGCTTTTATTTAACATTTTTTTTTTCCCCTCTGATAGATCTAAGACAGTTCCTTACTAGCTGTTCCTGATTCTTCATCTGGTCAGCAGCTTGTTTTGCTATAGCAGACTTGGCCTCTTCAGCAGCTCGACGCTCCTTTTCAAGCCGTTCTGCTTCTTCTTTTGCTCGTTTTCGTTCCTGATCCAGTTCTAGAGCTTTTCGAGTCTGTTCTTCCAGTTCTATCAAATATATGTATACCACACCCCAACCAAAACAATGATTAATTCCAATTACTCTCACTATCAAAAGAAGCCAAAATAGTAGTAAGGAATCTAATCTATACAGTTTCTAAAAATTAGCAGATATGTAAATGCACATATACCTCATTAACTTGGCAAAAGGCTAATAATTTTTAAAAAATCTATTACACAATTCAAAAATGCAAAGAAATAAAAGTCCTTTGTAATTCAAGTTATATCATAAGGGTAGAAGCACATGCTTTTATTTTTAAAAAAATAATCTCTCTGGGCCCGCCCGGTGGCGCACTGGAGAGTGCGCTGCTTGGGAGCGCGGCGGCGCTCCCGCCGAGGGTTCGGATCCCATGTGGAGACCGGTTCCCGCTCACTGGCTGAGCGCGGTGTGGGCGCAATACCGAGGGTTGCGATCCCGTTGCCGGTCCCCGGTACAGGCGCGACACCGAGGGTTGCCATCCCGTTACCAGTCAGTAAAAAAGACAAAAAAAGGGGGAAAAAAAAATCTCTTTATTTAAAGTTTTAATCTCAGTAAACAAATTGCCATGTTTCAGAAATCTATAAAATAACATTTTATCCGAGGGTTGCGATCCCGTTGCCGGTCCCCGGTACAGGCGCGACACCGAGGGTTGCCATCCCATTACCAGTCAGTAAAAAAGACAAAAAAAGGGGGAAAAAAAATCTCTTTATTTAAAGTTTTAATCTCAGTAAACAAATTGCCATGTTTCAGAAATCTATAAAATAACATTTTAAATTTATGTAAGTTTTTACTTACTAAACTAAGTATTAAATAAGAAAACTCAAGAAATTAACATTGAAAACAATACTTACTGACCCAAAATATGAATTTTGATGTTAATTATATTAATTATTGAAAACTGTGAGTTATTAGTACATATCCGTACCTAAGGCGTGAAGACAAATAATATTTGGATATGAATGACATGAATTTTAATCCTTTAGTGTATAGATCATAAAACTGTCTTTTCTTATTCTAATCAGTTTAATAGGAAAGAAAATATTACTAGCACAAAACCAGAAAAATTATAAGTGGGTTTAAAAGTGCTAACTTTAAACATTATTTTGACAATTCTTATTTAATAATAAGTAGATTCTGTGACAGAAAACAATATAATTCCACCTATTAATAGGGTGCAACGCCCTACAAAGAATTACTCTCCCTTATTGTATACATTAGAAAACAGGAAAAACTGAAAATCTATGTGCCATGAGGTTTGAAAGGTAACTAATGTACAAGCTTTTACTTACCGTTCTTAATTGTGTTAGTCTTGATCAGAACTAGTTTAAGTAATTGCAGTTAAGACTTGGGAGGTTTTGAGGGGGTTGGAGAAGAAAAATGGCCCTTTGGTTAGACTTTAAGTTCTTGATAAAATAACATAAAAATTCTATGTGGCTCTTTGGCTATAAAGATGAAATCTATACAACACTGCAGGTTACCATAGCTAAATTCTAGTATTCCTCATTTTAAAATGTGCCTTCTAAAATTTGGACAATCAAACTAGCCTACTGAACTTTTCTTACAATCATTCTTTCCATCTGGTTGAGTGATACAGAAAGTCCACAAAGCTCATGGCTTCATCTAAATCAAACAAATAACTAAAGAACCGAAAGCAGAGTTTCAAAGAAATATTTGTATACCCATGCTCATAGCAGCAATATTCACAATAGCTAAAGTGTAGGGGCAACCTAAATGTCCATCAACAGACAAATGAATAAGCAAAATGTGGGATATATGTACAACGAAATACTATTCAGCCTTAAAAAGGAAGGAAATTCTGATATATGCTACAACACGAATGAATCTCGAGGACATTATACTAAATGGAATAAACCAGTCACAAAAAGACAAACACTGTATGATTCCACTTATGTTAAGTAGTTAGACTAGTCAAATCATAAAGACAGAAAGTAGAATAGTGGTTGGGCCGGCCCGGTGGCACACTGCTACAGTGTGCCGCTTGGGAGTGCGGCAGCGCTCCTGCCGAGGGTTCGGATCCCACATACAAACTGGCCGCTCACTGGCTGAGCGAGGTGCGGGCGCAACACCGAGGGTTGCAATCCCGTTGCCAGTCCCAGTCCGGTACGGGCGCAACACTGAGGGTTGCGATCCATTGCCAGTCATGAAAAAAGACAAAAAGGAAAAAAAAAAAAAAAAAAGAAAGTAGAATAGTGGTTGCCAGAGGTTGAGGGGAGTGGGGGGGAGTTACTGTTTACTGGGTACCAAGTTTCAGTTTTACAAGATAAAAAGAGTTATGGAGATGAATGGTGGTTATGGTTGTATAGCATTATGATTGTATTTAATATCACTAAACTGTACACTTATAAATGGGTAAGATGATAAATTTATGTGTATTTTACCACAATGAAAAACTAAATAAAAAAGCCCCAATGCTTTTTTTCTCACATAATAAAAATTCCTTCTGTACTATGAGACATGAAAAAGAAATAAATTTGAGTTACAAAGTAAAATTTTGAATAAATATTCCCCAATATTCACTATTTTCTATCAGCTTTTTGTAATAAATATCAATTTGAAAAATGGTAGATAGGCAATGGCTTTTTTGTAGTATATTTAGAATTACACAAAATTAGTCTAAGTTTTTAAAATGTTGAAAATGAACTCTGAAAACTTCAAATCTATTCCAGACTCTTTTGAAAAGAGATATTCATATATCTGAATAGTCATATATCCCATGAACAATTTCCTGTGATTCTTTTCTTTCCAGTTAATTGAGTTAAAGTAGGGTTTAGCAAACTGTGGCTCATAGACCAAATCCAACCCAGTGCCTTTTTTTATTTTTTATTTTTGGTAAATAAAGTTTTATTGGAACACAGTCACCCTCACTTGTTTAGATATTGTATATGGCCGCTTTCACACTGCAATGGTAGAGTTGAGTAGCAAGGACAGGGACTGTGTGGCCTGCAAAGCCTGAAATATTTACTGTCTAGCCCTTTAAAGAAAAAGTTCATGAATTCATGAGTTAGAATATTTCTACAAAACGAGTATCCCTCTAGACCATGGATCCAGTTAAAACCCCCATAAAGAAGGATTAAATGAGAAAGGTGAATAATGTCAATTTTCTTGCCTAATTGGTTCATAAAAATCTACAACTTAAATTTTTTGAGGTCTAGCATGTGGAAAGAGGGTACCAAGGAATCTGGCTTATTTAAAATATCAGCTCTCTCAGGATAAAAGTTACAAAAACAAATTGCTTCTCTCATTAACAATGTCATAGTGTTGTAGATGGTTATAGTGGGAGTAGACCAGGAAAGTTAATCTAAGTTCAAGCTAATAAAATTTGAGAAAGTTTCTCTTTCTCAATTAGACTCAAGCCCAAGCATTACTTAATTTTACAGGTATAAAATTTGCAAGCCAAATGATCTCTTATGTTATAGAACTAGTTAAAAAAAAAAGAAAGAAATATCCCCAAAAGATTACAAATTACAAAAGGATTTTTCTTGCCCTTTCTTGTCTAAGGCAATGGTTCATTAAGTACCACATTTTTTACCCTGAGAAAAGAATGAATACTATCTTGAAAGAAATGGAATTGAGAATGACTACAAATTACTCATTAAAAAAGCAATTTTGTTTTATTTTTATTTTTTTAAAAAAGCAATTTAAAAATATCTGTACTCCATCTAAGCAATGGAGTATTATGCCACCATAAACAAAAGCAAAACAAAACAAAAAACCAGGAAGAGCTCTACAAAATGTATATGGAGGGATTTACAAGATAAATTAACTGAAAACAGCAAGGTACATAAGGATATAGGTAGTATGCTTCCTTCTGTGTAAGAAAGAAGTGAAAATAAGTCTTTATCTTTTTGTATGTATTGTGTATTTACTTACTTTGCACACACAAAAAAGGCATTCGCTATTCCTAGTAGAGTGGAATAGAGGCAGAGTGGAATAGAGCAGCCTGAGACCTGCAGTATTCTACCAGGCTAGGAGCACAAAGACTGAGAGCTTGGGGCTGCCAAGGAAGCCAAGGTTTGAGAGACCAAGATGCTGAAAAGGGTAAACAAAGAAAATCCTGCCCATATAAATGTTAGGATAGTTTTTTCCATTTCAGAGAAAAATGTCATTGGAATTTTCATGGGGATTGCAATGAATCTTTAGATCACTTTGGGCAGTATGAACATTTGCACAATGTTAATTCTTCCAATCCAAGACCATGGGCTATCTTTCCATCTTCCTGTGTCCTCTTTAATTTCTCTCAATAGTGGTTTGTAGTTCTCATTATAGAGATTTTTCACATCCTTGGTTAACTTTATTCCTAAGTATTTTATTTTTTTGGTGGCTATTGTAAATGGGCTAGCTTTCTTGATTTCTTTTTCTGCATGTTCACTATTAGCCAAAGCAATTCTGAGCAACAACAACAACAAAAAAAGCTGGAGGCATAACACTACCTGACTATAAACATACTACAAAGCTATAATAACCCAAACAGCACGTTACTGGCATTAAAACAGACACACAGATTAATGGAATAGAACAGAGAATCCAGAAATTAACCCATACACCTACAGTCATCTGATCTTTGACAAAGGCACCAAGTCTACACACTGGAGAAGAGACTGCCTCTTCAGCAAATGGTGCTGGGAAAACTGGATATCTATATGCAGGAGAATGAAACTAGACCCATATCTCTCACCATATACCAAAATCAACTCAAAATGGATTAAGGATTTAAATATACACCCTGAAACAATAAAACTTCTTAAAGAAAACGTAGGAGAAACACTTCAGGAAATAGGACTGGACACAGACTTCATGAATACGACCCCAAAAGCACGGGCAACCAAAGGAAAAATAAACAAATGGGATTATATTAAACTAAAAAGCTTCTGCACAGCAAAAGAAACAATTAACAGAGTTAAATTAAAAAAATGGGCAAAGGAGCTGAATAGGCATTTCTCAAAGGAAGATATACGAGTGACCAACAGACACGTGAACAAATGCTCAAGATCACTCAGCATTCAGGAAATGCAAATCAAAACCCACTGAGATACCATCTCACTCCAGTTAGGATGGCTAACATCCAAAAGACTCTGAACGATAAATGCTAGCAAGGTTGTGGAGAAAAGGGAACCTTCCTACAGTGTTGGTGGGACAGCAAAATGGTGCAGTCTTTATGGGAAAGACTCTGAACGATAAATGCTGGCGAGGTTGCGGAGAAAAGGAACTCTCATACATTGTTGGTGGGACTGCAAAATGGTGCAGCCTCTGTGGAACATGGTATGGAGGTTCCTCAAACAATTGCAGATAGATCTACCATATGACCCAGCTATCCCACTGCTGGGAATATACCCAGAGGAATGGAAATCATCAAGTCGAAGGTATACCTGTTCCCCAATGTTCATTGCAGCACTCTTTACAATAGCCAAGAGTTGGAACCAGCCCAAATGTCCATCATCAGATGAGTGGATATGGAAAATGTGGTACATGTACACAATGGAATTCTACTCTGCTATAAAAAATAACGAAATACTACCATTCGCAGCAACCTGGATGGACTTAGAAAAAATTATATTAAGCGAAAAAAGTCAGGCATAGAAAGAGAAACGCCACATATTCTCACTTATTTGTGGGAGCTAAAAACAAATAAATACGCAAACAAAGTGGAGGTGGCGGGAAAGAAGACACAACAATCACAATTCCTCGAACAAGTGAACAGATATGATGTTGATGGGTGGGAGGGGGAGAGGGAGGAATCGGTAAAGGGACACGAAAATCAACTACACTGTATATTGATAAAATAAAACAAAAAGAAAAGAAAAGCCTGCTCCATAATCTGCATGGTATTTTCCTTCAAAATGTTTACCAATTCCTAAAATGTATTGGGTAAAACACTAGGAAAACAAGCAAAATGCAGCTGGAAAAGGCTAAGGAGCTGAACAGAGAGATCAACACTCTCTTGCATCTATGAGTCAAATGATGGAGTTTAGGGCCCTCTAAGATAGAAGGGCCCTAGTAAAAGTACCCAGTCTTTCAGATGATACACCCCAAATGGCCACAGACTAATAATGAGGGGAAATCAGAAAGAAACCAACCTTAGCAAAGCCTGAAACTCAGCCTAACTCTATATCAAGGTGATCTGCATATATCCTATCAAAAGAAAATTAAATCCTCGCTAAAGGAAATAACATCATCCAAACCACACACAATGCTGGGGATTCAACCAGGAATTACCAGGGATGCCATGATATGGGACCAAATGACTTTCCCCAACCCCACCACAAAAACAATAAAAAACAAACAAACAAAAAAAACCTCACTGGACTGTAGAACAGGCCCATAGATTACCCAGATATTAGTTAGCTGATGTTAAAATAACTATGATTGATATTGCTCATCTAGGAGAGGTGAAAAAACAAAGTGTGAAGAAAGAATAAAAGTGCAGTGGACACTAACAAGAATACAGACACTGATCTTCAGGCATCTTACAAACCCTCCACAGAAGATGCCAAGGGCCAGAATCCCCTTTAAAATTATAGAAGTTCAATTTATCAACCTTTTTTTCCCCTATGGTGATGAACATATTCTCCTTTGATGCCTTCTAGAAACTTTACCTTTAACATTTGGGTCCACAACCCAAAGCCTCTACATTGAGAAAAACCTGCTAAAAATTCAGGAGATTTTTGACAGGGACGCAGACACACAACTAATTTTATTTTAACAAAACAGTGAACCACTAAAACCATGTACTAGAAACAAAAGCCCTCTCCCCCCTTTGGTTGTCATTAAGATAAAACATGTAAAACCACCAAATATTAAGCAAAACTACAAATGTAAGAGCATGTGGCGATCTTTCTGTGGCTAAAAATGAACTGTTAAGGATAAAAATATTTGTAAAGGTCGGATCTGAGCAGGAAGGGGAAAGACCCCATGAAAAAGCCGGATATAGATGTTGACTTCAAAGATAAATCAGTTGTGGAGTTTGTCACCACATTTAGAAACCATCACCACATCTTCAACCCACAAAATTTAGACATTCCAACAGCTGATCTTCCTCTTCCCTTGGACTGTCCATCTCTAGAACCGTCTCTCCAGGAACTCTATATACAGAAAGGGATTATGAATAACTAGAATGGGAAGTGACAGAAGATGATAAGAAAGGAAAAATAGAGTTAATATAGCAAACAAAAAGAAAAAACTATGAACTCACGAATGATCCAGGAGATGCACCACCTAGCAATACAATAGAAGACGGTATACGCTATGAAATATGTACAATATCTAGGATATTTACTTGAACTGAGGAGTCCAGTCTTGGCAGATATTAAACTCTTCTGAGGATGTAGTTTGTCCTGTTGTAAACTAAATGACTACTTACAATAACTTTTTCAATATTTATTTTCCTTTTCTCAACTTCAGGATTGCAATTTATAGAAGTATGTTATGTGTAACAATTAACACCATAAAAAATACCGTAAAATCTGAGTAATATGGAAGCCTAAGGGTTGCCCTGTTTTGAAACATGCTTCCTAATGTGCCCTGACTGTATGTATTTTGATATATACCTATTACTCATTTGTATAAGACATGTCAACCAAACCTTTCTAGATATAACAGTAATTGAACAGAGTGGCACTGACAACAGGATAGACAAATAGATAAGTGGAAAAGAATACAGTCTAAAACAGACCCACACATATACAGTCTTCTGGATTTACAGCAAAGGTGAAATGGTAATACAATGGGGAAAAGAATAGTCTTTGCAATAAATGGGTCTGGGACAACTAGAAATCCATTTGGAAAAAAATAAACCTTGATCCTTATAAAACTCAGTTACATATGGATTGTGGACCTATATGTGAAAACAAAGGAAAGGAAAACAAAGTTTCTAGAAGGTAGCAAAAAAGAATATATTCATAATGATAAAGAAAAGTGATAAATTGAACTTAAAATTAAGACCTTCCCCTTATTAAAAGACACCATTAAGAGAGTAAGAAAAAAAGGTAGGCTACAAAGAGAATTTTTACAGTAAACTTGAAAAACAGATCAACATGAAAAAGAGAATATACAATTTTTTAAATGGGCAAAAGTCTTGAAAAAGCACCTTACAAATAGTTAATAAGCATTTGAAAAGATTCTCAAAATCACTGGTCATCAAGAAAATACACTATAGGGCCGGCCCGGTGGCGCACTGGAGAGTGCACCGCTTGGGAGTGCGGCCGTGCTCCCGCTGAGGGTTCGGATCCCATGTGGAGACCGGTTCCCGCTCACTGGCTGAGCGTGGTGCGGGTGCAACACCAAGGGTTGCAATCCCGTTGCCGGTCCCCGGTACGGCGCGACACCGAGGGTTGCGATCCCGTTACCGGTCAGTAAAAAAGACAAAAAGGAAAAAAAAAAAAAAAGAAAATACACTATATACTCACTGTACTCACCAGAATGGTTAAACAAACAAAACAAAGCAAAAGCCCTAGTAATAACAAGTGATGGAAGTAGTGGGGAAGGACGTAGGCCAAATGAATTTTCATTCACTAATAGCTGGAATAAAAATTGATCCAATCACTTTGGAATACTGGTAGCAGTATCTACTAAAGCTGAGTATAGCTGTGATCCAGCAATTTCTCACCTAGGTACACACCTCCCAAAAATTAACATATAACTACGCCAAGCGCTACGTTCAAGAATACTCATAGCAGCCCTATTTTATAATAGCTAAAAAACTCTGAAAATATATCAAATGTCCATCACAGTAGAATGGATAAATTGTGGTATACATGCAATAGAATATTACAGAACAATGTAAAAGAAGAAACTACAGCTACATACGTAAGTCTGAGCAAAAAAGAAGCCAGATACAAGAACACATAAATTCATTTATATATAGTTCAAAACAGGGCAAGACTATTTTTAGGAATAATACCAAAAACACAACCTACAAAAGGAAAAATAGATAAATTGGGACTTAATGCAAATTTAAAATCACTGAACTGCAAAGAACATCAAGAAAGTTGAAAAAGCCCACGAAATGGGAGAAAAAACTTGCAAATCATATTCTTAATAAGGGACTATGTCCAGAATATATAAGAACCCTCATAATAACTGAACAGCAAAAAGACAATTAGCCCAACTGGAAAATAGGCAGAAAATTTGAACAGACATTTTTCCAAAGAAGATACATAAATGGCTAAGAAATACATGAAAAGATGATCAACATCATTAGACATTAGGGAAATGCAAATCAAAACCATGAGATACCACTTTATACCCATTAGGACAACTATAATCCAAAACACAAACATTAATAAGGGTAGGTGAGGATGTGGAGAAATCATACATTGCTGGTGGAAATGTAATACGGTATAACTTTACAAACCAGTTTGGAAGTTCTTCAAAAAGTTAAACAGAGAGCTACCATATCACCCGCTATTCCTAGGTATATACCCCCTCAAAATGAAAACACATGAACAGCACTGTACACAACAGTCAAACAGTGGCAACAACCCAAATGTCCATCAACTGATAAATGAAAAAATAAAATGTTTTGTGTCTGTAAAAATGGAACACTATTCAGCATTTAAAAAAGAATGAAGTGCTGATACATGCTACAGTATGGATACACTGTGAAATATTTATGCTAAGTGAAAGGAGCCAGTCACAAAAGACCACATTTTGCATGATTCCATTTATATGAAACATCCAGAACAGACAAATCTATAGAGACAGAAAGCAGATCAGCAGTCGCCTATGGCCGGGGGAGGAAGTACTGGGCTGAAATGGGAGTGACTGCTAATGGGTATGGGATTTCTTTTTGGGGTAAAGAAAATGTTCTAAAATGGATTGTGGTAATAGCTGTACAACTTGGTGAATATACTAAAAACCATTAAACTGCATACTTTAAGTGGGGAATTGTATCCAGACATTTATATGGAATAATAAAAGACCACGTGTAGCCAAAGCAATACTGAGCAAAAAAAATAAAGCTGGAGGCATAACACTACCCAACTTTAAGCTATAATAACCAAAACAGCATGGTACTGGCATAAAACAGACACACTGATCAATGGAATAGAATAGAGAATCCAGAAATCAACCCACACACTTACTGCCATTTGATCTTTGACAAAGGCACCAAGCCTATTCACTGGGGTAAGGACAGCCTCTTCAGCAAATGGTGCTGGGATAACTGGATAACTATATGCAGGAGAATGAAACTAGACCCATACCTCTCACCATATACTAAAATCAACTCAAAATGGATTAAGGATTTAAATATACACGCTAAGTAGGCATTTCTCTAAGGAAGATATACAAATGGCCAACAGTCATATGAAAAAATGCTCAACATCACTCAGCATCCGGGAAATGCAAATCAAAACTGCTAAGTAGGCATTTCTCTAAGGAAGATATACAAATGGCCAACAGTCATATGAAAAAATGCTCAACATCACTCAGCATCCGGGAAATGCAAATCAAAACTGCTAAGTAGGCATTTCTCTAAGGAAGATATACAAATGGCCAACAGTCATATGAAAAAATGCTCAACATCACTCAGCATCCGGGAAATGCAAATCAAAACTGCTAAGTAGGCATTTCTCTAAGGAAGATATACAAATGGCCAACAGTCATATGAAAAAATGCTCAACATCACTCAGCATCCGGGAAATGCAAATCAAAACTGCTAAGTAGGCATTTCTCTAAGGAAGATATACAAATGGCCAACAGTCATATGAAAAAATGCTCAACATCACTCAGCATCCGGGAAATGCAAATCAAAACTGCTAAGTAGGCATTTCTCTAAGGAAGATATACAAATGGCCAACAGTCATATGAAAAAATGCTCAACATCACTCAGCATCCGGGAAATGCAAATCAAAACTGGAGGGAGGTAGGTTTTGGTAAGGGGCAACAATAATCAACCACAATGTATATCGACAAAATAAAATTTTAAAAAAAATTTTAAAAATTAAAAATGAAAAAGAGAAAAAAATAAAATAAAATAAATGGGTAATTGTACAGCATGTAAATTACATCTCAAAAAGCTATTAGAAAAAAATAGGCAACACTAAACTCTATGATGATATACAAGTAAGAATGATATAAATCAAAGCTGGGGTTAAAAAAAAAAATGAGTGAGAAAAGGTAAAAGGGAGACTCCCTGAGTGCAGGAGTGCAGTTAATGTTTTGTATCTTATTCTGGGTAGTTACAGGAATAAATATACTCTGTAAAATTTCATTGAGCCTTACACCTAAAGAGCTATGTACATTACTGTATCTATCTTTATTTCAATGAAAAAGTTTCTTTTTTAAAAAAATACAACCATAAATTTTTAAAAAACCTCAGTACACTAAGTTAGGGATAATTGATATCCATTTTAGGAATAGGAACGTAAGGAAACTGAGAGGTTAAAATGACTTGCTTATGGTCATGTTCTAAGTTAATGACAGAATTAAACCTTTGTTCCTAATTGTAAATAACATGTTCCATCTAGAAAGGACATCCCCCTCCTGCCCACAACTACTGCTTTTAAAACATTATCATGCTTACTTCCCTGACAGCACTTAAAACCACATAAAATGATTTTATTATTTATTACTGTGTCTTCCCTCAATAAAATGTAAGCTCCATGAGAGTAGGGACCTCCTCATCTGTTCAGTACTCTATCCGCAATACTTAGAACAGTGCCTACTATACACAAGGCGCTTAATAAGTATCCAGAATGAATGAAATCATTATACTCCAACTCTTTCCTATTGTTTGTCTTCTTGAAAATGGGAATTCACTTCAACATTTGTTGAAACGGCAACCAAATGCAGGTCTGGCTATATTACATCTCAAATATTGTTACCAACGTTATCTTCAAGATGGTTAAAAAATGACAAAAAAGATAAACAATTTAACAATAATTCATTATGGAAATGTAAAGTGGAAAAATAGTTCTGTTTAATGATTGATATGAAATAATAAAGACATCAATAAAAAATTTTTTCTAATAATAATAAAGTATTAAAGTTTCTTCTTCAATGAAAAATTACAAGTTAATCTACTAAATATCATGAGTTAAATATGGGCAAAGTTACTGCATTTGAATGAGAATTTAGCATAAATTACAAGATAATCATGCAGATTTTAAGGTAGCCTGTGAAAGCTTTATTAGAAAAACAAAGCAAAAACAAAAAACAACTTGGATGTCCTTTGCCTTAAGATGACTGATCTGAAATTGTCTTGATAGGGATGCTCTATATTCTTTCTTAAGTTCTGTCTTCCTTATATTTTTTAGTGCTTCTTTACTTGAGGAGTTTTCTGTATGTAAATTATTAATATTTTTATTATACAACCTAAATAAATGAGATTGAAAGATTTAGTAAGTAGATATTTTCTCAGAAAAGGTGTTATGTAAATGAAAAAGTTTTATAATTCAATCTTTTCTTTAAAAATCAGACCAGTAAAAAAAAAAGGCTGGCTGTTTAGCTAAGTTGGTTAGAGCACGATCTAATAACACCAAGGTCAATGGTCTGGATCCCTGTACTGGCCATTGCCAAAAATAAATAAATAAAATCAGACCAATATCATCAATGTTTTTAAACTTTCCTTTTAAAACACATTTTAGTGTAATCCATTTTTTTTACAACAGCATTCTTCCTCTAAAAGTATTGTTTATACTATTCACATGTCACTTTGTACACATTATCTCACTTTATTAATATTTTTATGTATATATTTTTGCCAACTACACGTATTTTTTTGTATGCTATGTATTTATATTCCTAGAATGCAGCATAATCTAGGCACATCATAATTGTCTCTTTTAATTGATTAAAAAAAGCACCTAGAGTGGAAGAAACAGCACCAAGTTGGAATTCAGGAGACAAGTTCTGCCCCTGAATTGTGGCCTCCAAACAAAAGCTTTATTACCCTTGGGCTTTGAACTAAATTAGTTTTTAGGTCTTTTATAGCTCTGAGAAGTGAGGCTGCCGATTAGTCAGAATAAAACCCAGGGGCTTTTGTTCTATTTCTTCTCTTAGAAATATTGTTTCCAGTGCTCTTGGAATTGGAATGATCAACCAGCTTACAGATTTATAGCAATCTTTGTGACTTCCTCCTCTAACTACGCAATTACAAATTATTCTACCTACTGCTCAAGAGCATCTCCCCACCACAGTAGGCTGGTGTACGGAATGAAAATAAACTTTAAATAAGTTTATTGGCTACTTCCAATAGAAATAAATAGCTGGTTCTACTAGTTGTTAGGAAAGCAGATGCTAAATCTAGTTTTATAAACAGGGCAGATTTCTCGTTACTCCCTGAGAAGCAAAACATTTTATTTTGCACAATAACTTTTCTTCTTTTGCTTTCTCCACTATTTGCTGTGTGAAAGTAGTATATCCTAGCGTTACTTAATATAATCCACACATTACAAATCCAATGGATTCTTTCTATATACTGTAACATTTCGGTTAAATGCCACCTAGGAACTAAGTTCTTACAAACACGTTACCAAAAACAAACAAAAAACATAACATGTCTACATGTTGTATATTTTCTAATACACTGAAATCATATCTTTTTTAGGAGTTGTGCTCCAAAAAAGTGTATATAGTCAAAATAGCTGAAAATGTTGCTACTTAAATGCCTTAAAGTACTTGAATATCCATAAAGCACTGCATAAATACTTTTCTTTAAAAGCCAAAAAATATAGAATATGTGTTTTTGCTTATGGAACTCTGAACAGTAATAGGTATAAATTAATATATATAGTCATTTACAATATATAACAAGAGTACACATGAAAAATATTTTATGTGTTTAAATAAATTAAAAAGAACATGAGCACAATGTAATCGAATATGCCTTAAACATGTTTACGATGTGATTCCACCAAGTATTCATTTGACAATATGACTGTACTACATTATACAAATAAAATTCAATAGTAGCAAGGAAATACTACAGTCTGATAACAGAGCAACTATTTTCAATCTACTGTCAGAAAAAAAACTTTTACCTTTCTGAGCTTTCATTGTCTGTTCTTCAATCTGCCTTAGACGTTCCATTAGCTCTTCCTTTTCACGTTCTATTCTTTCCTTTTCTTTTTCTGCTATTTCTCTTTTCTTCTTTTCATTCTCTAATTGTGCCCTTAAAAGAAATTGCAATTGCCATGTTACAAATTAATAGATAGAAATATTATTTATATGAAACCTAAATACTAACTGTGACTCAACAAGGAAGAAACTACAGCATAAATACTTTAACAGGTTTTCCATTATATTCACTTGTGTTCAATATATTGCATGGTTAAAAATACAGGACTGTCCTGTTCCATACTCTTATTTGTATAGTTACATGTGCTGGGTTCCAATGACTTTCTTACTGTGGGGTCACAATAAATACAATCAATGACTATTTAAAAAAATATTAAAAACTTGGATATTTTAGGACAATTTTTCAAAGAACAAGACTACGAAAGTATAACTGTCAATTATATCCCTTGTGTTCAAAGCATGACTTGAGTCTGCCTTAACAACATGGGGAAAAATAGGAGATTTACCATTTGCATACAGAATGAACTCTGACAACAAATGATATGACAGCATCAAGAGTTAACTGCACAGTTGCCATACCCCAAGAAACTGCCTTCATTAGATTATCAGGAGCCCTCCTTTGGGGAAATAATAAAGGCTTAAAGGGAATACACGAAGGCCAGTATCCTGAACAGGAAAAGAAACCTGGGGGGGGGTAACAATTTTCAATCTTTAAAAATGAATTAATACCAGCTTAATTTCTTGAGTAGTACCCATTCGTGCATTCATGCCTAGATACAAGATGACAAATCAGTTTTATCTCCTTTGACAATTCCATTAGAATGATAGTAGGTGGTTAATGCTGTTTTAAAAGATTATCATCAGAGTTTGGTGGGAAAAAATGTCTCGGTCATTTAGCTGCATCTGCCACAGACTTGATGAAACCGTTTCTTTTAAATATAGCCAAACTAAGTCATCAAACATCTACCATGAGCCTACCATGGGTCAGACTCTGTTGGGGGCCAAAAATATGAAGATGAATAAAAGTCAGATGAGAAACTGTGTTATCAGATAATATTTTCTACTTATTAAGTTTAACCAATATTCAAATCACTACATTAATGAGAATTATTATTTTTTATTTTAACTTCTCAGTATACATTGTCGTTGATTTTCCTGTCCCTTTACCCGCTCCTCTTTCGCCCCCTCCCTCCCAAAGAATAATTTTTTTTTTAGCTTAAAAAATCAGTTATGATCTCATCCCTGAAACTTATCTGAGTATGTTTTAATGTTCCACAAAAAGACATCACTACCATCTGGTCTCAGTTATGAATTTCAGGTACAAAACCATGTTGTTCCTCAAATTCCAATCTGTAATAAACTTATCAGCAAAGTTTTACTATCAAAGCTTTTTTCCTTTTATTCTATAAACCTGAATTTTAAAATTCCTGCAGCTACTAGATATCCATGCACCTCCAACACAGAAAGAGCACTGCTCTGGGGCAAATGGGTAGAGTTATCACAAGTTAGCAAGAGGTCAGATAGACACTATGGTGACCTCCTAGTGCACCAAGCAAAAGCCATGAAGTTTAAGGGTCACACACCTCCCTGCTGGTTTAATGAATTCTTACACCATTTAAGAACCCAGGGCCTGGAGCTCATTCATACAAGGGGAGCTCCATCTCTGTTCTGAGGTTCCCTATAAGGTACTTTCTCAATAGCCAGGAAGAAAGCCAGTACCTATACCCTACTCTGGGACTTGGTCTCACTCTGCAGCACATTCACATCTCTCTCCTTACTCTACTTCAACCTATAAAGTGTATACAGACAAAAAGAGATTTAAGGAGTTGAGAGCTTCCACCCCCCTAGAAGACACGAGTGATAAAGGCTTAAGAGAATGTTTCAGTTTCCCAAATTCCTTGGCCATAAGAAGGGCCTGGTGGCTCCACAGAGGCTGCTGCCCTTTCTGCACAAAGCTGAGAGCAATAGAATAATACTTTTCACATAATCGCTAGTGTGGCCAAGAGCTACTCTTCTCCATGTCAAGCTGTCAGTCACCCTAGGACGTTGATTAGCCTACCCCAACCACTCCCCAGGCTCTGTGCAATCACATCCAGTGCTGCCACAGTTACCCAAGACAGCTGCCTTACTCCTTCTTTTCCCAAGGCCACACAACACTTCTTGAGCACTTACAGCACAAATCAGATCTCAAAACCTGAAGGTTACAATCATAATCCTATTCTGTCAACTCAGAACCTTTCAGGTCCAGCTATGGTATATATGGCCCCTTCTGGGGATGGGAACTGGTTTTATTTAGCTTTTCTCTATTGATGTTTCATTTGTTCTTCTTCAAGGATGGAGGTGAAGGAGAGATGAAAGCAAACAAACAAACAAACAAACAAAAAGACCGTAACTTAGTCACAAGTTGGGGGAGAAAATATTGTCTTTTCTGTCTTGTCTCCCTTATGAAACTGGAAGATCTTGCTTCTCCCCTAAACACTGTTCACTTGGGAGGACTAAACTGGTCAGCTCACTGGCCCCTAAGCATGCCATGCATATTCTTACCTCCACACATCTGTGTATGCTGGCTTCCTCTTCTGAACATACCTCCCCTCTCTCTAACCCTCAAGCCTGTTTCTCATCTTCAAGCCTACTCAAAAAGTTTCTTCTGATTATTCAACCATAAAGCTTCTTCCGATTATTCAACCATAGATGTAGATATTTTTCTTTAGAGTTTGAGTTTGGAAACACTCATTTCAACCCAGTTTTTCTATTTCAAGGGCACAACATATGAGTAAACCCAGTTTTCTGTACTAACACGCAAAAAATATATTTTAGAATACTTTACTTTTTAAAGAATATCAAATGGGTCCAATTACATTTTTCTTAAGTGAATATTAAAAACTAACCTGTTTTCAATTTATATTCAGACTATGAATTAATAATATTAATAATTACTATAATAGCTACTATTTATTGAGCACCAAGTAGTTTGCTAAATGCCTGTATACCACTGTCATTATTTCTTACAAAAACCCTTGAAGGTAAGAATATTATTTTCGTATTAAGAGCAATGGAACACAAGTTCAAAAGTTACTTGTTCAGCAAGTGTTAGAAGATGATTCAAAACCCAGATTCATCTAGTTCCAAATCCTGTTCTCTTTGTATCACTAGCTATGTCCTAGTGATACAGGTAGCCAGCCATGACACAGAATTTCCCATAGCTAACTTACAATTGGTTCACAGATATCTGAATCCAAATTGTAAATGAGGGTCTCAGTTTTTAACTTTGGTGACAATTTGAGCCAACAAAATTGTTCAATAATTACAGAATCAGTCATCATTTGATTTGGATGTGAATAACTTAAGAGCAAATGAGATCCAGAAAACTGCACATAAAGTAACTTCTCCTTTAACTCATGATAGAAGACCTTACAGTAAAAGCTTTAAGGAAAAGAAGATTTAAAAAAATAAAGACTATAAAAAGTTTTTGCCTCTGAAAGAGGTCGATGAAAGGCTATGATGAATAAAAATATATAGAAAAGTAAAGCGCAACAAAAAATATTTTTAAAAAGCATGTAAGACTACAACCACAATGAAATCCTAAGGCACATGACAACAGTAAAATAAAGGACAGAGCTCAGTAAAAGTAACAATCCAACTTAATATCTTTAATGTTGGGATAAGGAATTACTAACAAACTTCATGTCCATATAAAAAATGTTTTGTTAAGCAGCTAACTTCTCTAAGGCAGACAAATTGAGTTAATGTTACAAAATAAGTAAAATTAATATCCAATTACACAGAACATTTAAGAAAAAAATCATTAAATGCAAAGTATAGTAGCAAAAAGATATCTAGCAGAGGACCTACTTAATTACTAGACACAAATCATATTATTTCAAATATGTTTGAAATATGTTTATACATGTTTAGGGAACCTCAATTTTGTTTTTTTTTAAGACCTACTTTATTTCTTAGATTATCATGTTGTTCTATAAAGATTTCCTCAAAAAAGGTTAACTTTAGTTTGGTCTCTAAATTTTTTCAAATAAAGCATAAAGTCTAAATTAACCTAAAAACAGATCTGGGTATTATGCTGCTGGACAGAGGAATCTGGTTCCAGGGTCAATGAGGATTTTATTCAATATCATTCCATTTTAAAAATTACCAATTTAATATACTTAATGGTATCGTTTTAAGTCTAAGAGAAACAAAGTTAAAAATATCAATATCTTTTGCAGACAGTACTAATGTTATACTACTCTGCACAGTGACTTTTCAACTGAGTTCTACAACATCACTAACATTGCTTCAAAGTTAAATATTCAGCATATTTACCTGAAAAAACTAAGAAATATAAGTCACAAACAAAACATATTTGAAATTTCAAACTAGTATATCCAAAACAATGTCTGTCAGTGAAAAGCAAGAATGGTAGAGTTCTACAACATCACTAACATTGCTTCAAAGTTAAATATTCAGCATATTTACCTGAAAAACTAAGAAATATAAGTCACAAACGAAAAATATTTGAAATTTCAAACTAGTATATCCAAAACAATGTCTGTCAGTGAAAAGCAAGAATGGTAAAAAAAAAAAAGTACATCAGTGAAGTCATGAAAAGCTATTTTTTCGGAAATATCAAAGATTGCCAACTTAAAAATTATACATATTCATTTTACAAGAGGTCAGAGTTATAATACTGTCCTTTCAATTTCAATACATGAAAATAATGTAAAAATGTCAATTTAGAGTATGCTAAAGAAACTGAGCAGTCTTAAATTTTAGATAGCCCACTCCTAGCAATTAAAAATGAAAGGCTATAAATTCCATACCTTTCCAACTGCTTCTGATGTTTCTCCTCCCTTGCCTGAGCCTTCATCTGTTGTACTTCAATAGTATCAGGCTTCCTTCTTCGCATGTATAGTTCATGGTTTCCCATACATAAAGCCAAAATCCGTTTATTGATTCTCAGACGAGGTGCATAAAAAACAAAATCCTAAACATAAAGTACTATTAATTTAAAATCTTCCTGAAGGATAGTCTCTCTCACAACAATCTTGTACTAAATTTCATCATGAGATATGAATTCTAATGTAATACATATATCACATGTCATATAATTTCTAGTAAATATGACATATTTCCACATAACTGGTTCCTCACCTTTTCATACCCCACCAGTTTTGTAAAGAGGCTAATATTCTTATCTTCTCAATACATTAAATGTCATTTATTCTTTTTTTCTCTCCAGAGTAACTATGAGCAGCTCTGTTCCTTTCAACTTAGAGGAGAAGGTTTTTTTGGTTTGTTTTGCCTTAGCCATTAATGTCAAAATTGGTCCTTTGTTCATGGCTATCAAGTTTTTTAACCTAGAATTGATCTCCTTATCTTTTATCTTTTCAATAACTAATGAGCTAGAATACTAGAGTATACCTGACACCAAAGAAATTTTTAAAATTTAAGTAAAAGGATTTCTTAAGTTCAAGCCTTCAAGTTACAAAAATACAAAGTTCACAATGCAAAACTCTATAAACAAGAGATAATTTAGAATAGAACTACCTCTACTACATTCTAGCCACCAATGCACAAATTTTTTTAAGTTGCTTCTTAAGAATGGTGATTGTTTTCAACAACCTCCTAATAAATATTACCTAGCTTATTTTTGAATCTCAGTTAAAAGTCTAATACTTATATCTTCTAAAAAAATTAAAACCTTATATTTTTAATAACATTCATTATTTCATCACTCAAAAAGTCTATGGAAAGAGAATATTCCTCAGAAGCAATTCAATAAATGAATAATGCCATTCAAGTGATATCATAGGAAAGCAGCAGAAATTTAAAGAGTTAATAAATAAAACATATAAAAAATTTTACTTACGGGGGCCTTTTTGTCGATTGGTTTTATAACAAATTTTTTGTCATTAAATGAAATATTTCTGATTTCACTCCAGGGAAAACCAATTTTAGGTGTTAACCTTAAAAAGTGAGAGCATCCCTTTAATTAGAGGCAGGAAACAATGGTCAAAATTCCCAACAACTTTCTGGGACAAGTTTAACTGAATGACCAGCCTTCAGAGTTCCAGATTCTCAAAATATATTAACTTACTCATATAATATACTGATGACATTATATTTTAAGGTGAAACTTGATAAATCGAATCATATAAAACAAATAATAACTACCCAAATATTTCATAAGTATGTCATGAAGCTTAAAAGCATAGTAGTTATTTTCCTAAAATTACTTAGGAAAAAACTATCTGGTGACTGAAGTGTAGAACTGAGCCTCTAGGGGTTTATACTAGCTCTATTTAGTTTTTATTCTATTTGGACTCAAGCTAGTATGACCATCAATTTAAATATGTTTAAGAAGGAAGGGGGAAAAAATAAGGCCTTTATAACTTCTCATGTGAATTATGGACATAAGTTAGCGAATACGAAAAAATTATTTCCTTCTTCTGTTCAATTTAAAAATGTTTGCATATTTGTGAATTTCCAGTATACTTTAAAAGGATTAATTTTGTGATATGTAAGTTATGTCTCAATAAAAAGTTTAAACACTCACATACACGAATATATAGATAGATGGTAAAGCTAGAATTTACACCTTTAAACTATACAACAGGTGCCCCCTCCCCCTTTTTTAACCACCCTACACTCAAAGATATAGGGCATCAGATTGGAATAAGTAATTTTGTTTCTGCCTTTTCACATATTTTACTGTTTCAGACTATCCATCAAATGCATCACTGCTGTCCTAATAACAAGAGTGAGAAATGATTTTGACACACTAGCCAAAACACATCTTTTAGTCTGGCTTCTGATAACAGAGCATGAATTTTTACCTACTTATTATCTTTTTAATTCTTAAGCAGCCTAGGTACTGCAGCACAGCAAATACTTTTTTCTACGTAACACATTCTTCACTCAATATGCATGTATTATACTGCCCTCTAATGGCCACTGAGATAAGTCAAAGTAAACTAAGGAGGCTGCAGAACACAATATTTTTAAGGTGATATTAAACTACATTTATGTGCTACTTTGAAAAATTTTAAAGCAATTGCTTCATATAATTCTCAAAACAACCTTGTGACGGGAGCCTTGAAACTAATACAACAATTTTAAAAAGAAAGAAAAAGATCTGGTTCAAAAAAATTAGTCTTGAAGTCATTTTTGCTTTTTAAAAATTTCAAAATATTCTCTTTTGAACAATACAACATTCTAACTTGCTTTATAATATAAACCTGGGGAAATACTAAGGTAAAATTACTAAAATGCTCTCTTTTGGAGTCATTATACATGCTTTGAACTGTATATTTTATTAGATATCTGTAATAACGAAAACTAAAATTCTAGAGCCAACCCAGAATAAACAATAATGCCTAGGAGAAGGATTACTGGCATAGAATTGGATGTTATGTGGTATGGTAAGTAAATTAAAGAAAGGTATAAGATAATTGTAGCTATTATTCCTGAAAAATGCTATAAGAGTCTGATGTATTTTCTATTGTACTGTATCTATATAACATGTAGTCTATATATATCATACATACATACTATATATTATATATGTATAATACAGTACTGATTGTGTATACATATGTATAATAAAAAATAAATACATATGGTTAATTTTAAAATATAATCACACTGTTCATTATGCATAATACAGGGATATTCTATTTTACTGATGTCTAAAATTATCCAAAACTCATATGTTTAAATGTTCAAAAAATGTGTTCTAAAATATAATAAACACACGTCTATTAATTTCATTTTCTCATTGCCCCTGACTTCTTATATATGTTAACTTCAATCTCAACCTTTTTGTGAGGCATAGTAACATTTAAGGAATTATTCTTCATCTATTGAGGGAACAAATTTTAATTAAATTACTAGACATAACTCACAAGAGATAAAGAAGCACACTTCAAATAAATCATACTATTTGATAAATACACTGAGAAACAGAACTCTGAAACTGCAAGGTGCTCTGCAAGTCTATGGGACATTAACTAATCTTTTAATTTGAATAAAAGCGGTAAGAGTAATCAAGACAAGAAACAACTTTTACAAACAGAAAATAAGATTAAAGCTATTTAGACCACTGAATAATGACTATTGCAACTTATTTACTTACTTGTCATCATGCTCATAAATATTCAGGCCCAAAGCATCAACACCTAGCCACAATTCAGTTCCCTTTTTATTTTTTATTTCAAAATAGTTGACTCCATACATTTCTAGATCTTGTGCAATCTTCAGGTATTCCATCATAGAATCTTCCCTGTTGAAATAAAGCTAAATGTAATATATGCAAGTAGGAGTATCTAATATCAAACTAAACTTGCAAAAATATCTTGGATTAAAATTTAGTGCTTTATATTTATTGATTAAGTCAAATGATCTTTTGGGGATAATCTGATGTAATAACAGAAGTTATAAAATAAAAATACTTTAACTTAAGGAAAAACATGTAGAAAATAGCCCCAAATACCTTAGCATTCCTCTGTGTTCTTCATGCCAGTTCTGTATTCTTTCTTCCCACTGTTCTTTTGTCAGTTTGTGTTGTTCCAAAACACTTAAAAGGAAAAAAAGAATCTATTACAATGCCTTTATGAGTCAAAATCAATGTTCTCTTAAAAGTCTAGAATCCTTTCAGTAACCTGACTGTGGTGGTTATCATACAAGTCAATACACATGATAAAATTGCATAGAACTAAATACATACATACAAAAATGCATGCATGTAAAAACTGATGAAATCTGAATAAGTTGGTTGGGTTGTACCAATGTCAGTATCTCGGTTGTAATATTGCACAGGTACGATAGTTACACAAGATGTTACCATTAAGGAAGGCTAGGAGGAGAAGATCCTGGGGACCTCTATTATTTTTTACAAATGCATTTGAAACCATAATTATCTCAAAACTAAACGTTTCTAGGATTCTTAAATTATTTTGAATAGTACATGCTATAGAATAGTTACTATAAAAATAGCGTATGGAAATTCAAATGTTTCAAATGAATAAAATATTAGACGAAAAAAGTCCTTTTCACTATTAATAGAAAAATTAAAGAACACATTGAAAACCAGAATTCATGGGCCTTCATCTTCCTTTATTCTATGTATTTACGTATTTGCTATTAAATTTAATTTTGTTGGTTTTTGTAGATATTATTTTCAATAAAAAAGTATACAGTGAAAAGCCATATTCCCACCCACTACTCCCTCAATTAACTTTACATTAGTTTCTTTCATATCCTTCCAGTGTTCCTCATTCAAAAGTAAGTAAATACAAATGTTCTTATTTTCTACCACTAATATTTTAACACCAAATCAGCAAAGTCAACATGTTTATAAATGTAATCTACCTGCTATACTGACTATAGATTATGATTTCTATTCTCTTTGGGTTATATGATAATATGTCCACCTTTTTTTATTGGTGAATCTCCAGATCCTACTTACCAATAGTTAAAGCTGCAGTGTCAAAATATTATTGCTCTGCTATGTAAAAATGTTGCATGAAACCCAGGGATTTCCCGGCAATATAAAGGAATCTTAAGATGGAATCTTTCCCTGGACCAGTTAAGTACTACTTACAGAGTGGATTCTTTAATAAGGTCTCAGATTCACCATTATGTTCATATTATGCACTGCTCCTTTCTCTATGCCTCCTCTTTCAAGTTCCTGCTTTTGGAGAAAGTAGTTTTGTCTTCTTCCTTAGAGCACCTAGGTTTCCACATTTTTTTATGTGTATATGTACTCTTTCTTGCTATCTAACCTCTGGGCTCTTCAAGAGACATGCAATCAGCCTCAGAGGCATAACCTAGCACAGCCAATTACTCACCATTATATGCCCACTGCCAGCAATGAAGTACTTTAAAATTTGTACAGTTAATAAATTGAAATAATAAATTTCCCCCCTCTTTTAAAGAATAGGACTAGAAACCCATGCCTCCCTACCCCTGGTTTTTTTGTTTGTTTGTTTTTGCTTTTCTTTTTCTAAGCCATACTTCTTTTAAGGACTGTTCATTTTCACTAAACTTAATTTCCATACCTAACATCCACTGCCTCCAATTAACCACAATCTTGTCAACTCCCACCATTCTACTGAAAGTGATCTTAACTAAGATCACTATCAGTCTCCTTATTCCAACAGACGCTTTAGTTCTCCTCATATTCCATCTTCTTTGTACTATTTAACAGTGCTGATCACACTCCTTAAAGCATTCTTTTACCTTGGCTTCCATAATATAACACTCCCCTGGTATTATTCTTGAATCTCTAGTCATTTTTTTCTCACTATACTTTTACAGAAGCCTCTTCCTCTGAACTTAAAAGTTGAGGTCCAACAAGGTCTGTCCCAGGTCTTTTTCTCACTTTATATGTACTTTCAGGTCTATCTCTTTTATTCGCATGGGTTAATTACCACCTGTTTGTTGATTCCTTCCCAAACTGTATCTATGGGCCATACTGCTCTAAAAAATCCAGACCTACATATGCAAATGATTACTAGATATCTTTCTTATACTATATATATTTCAAACGCAACAGAATCAAAACTTAATTCATTCTCCTCCAAAATGTATATTTTCTTCCCCTTATCTTGGTAAAAGGTATTACCAACCACCCAGCTGCCCAAGTTAGAAACCTGGCATGTAAAAATGTGTGTATATCTAGCTCTTTCAAAGGGAAGAAATACTATCTGGTGGAGCTGATCATTCATACCTTCTTCCCCTTATCTTGGTAAAAGGTATTACCAACCACCCAGCTGCCCAAGTTAGAAACCTGACATGTAAAAATGTGTGTATATCTAGCTCTTTCAAAGGGAAGAAATACTATCTGGTGGAGCTGATCATTCATACGATCAGAGAGCTAAACTCTACTGTGGGAGAATAGACTTCTCATCTGGGTTTTTCAATATAAGAATTAAGCATCCATCAGAATCACTGAATTTTTTGTTTCTTTTTCCATGTCCGGCAACGGATCGCAACCCTCAGTGTCGCCCCCGTACCGGACCGGGACCGGCAACGGGATCGCAACCCTCGGTGTTGCCCCCGCGCCTCGCTCAGCCAGTGAGCGGGAACCGGTCTGTATGTGGGATCCGAACCCTCGGTGGGAGCGCCGCCGCGCTTCCCAAGCGGCGCACTAGCGCAGTGCGCCACCGGGCCGGCCCATCTCTTTGTGGTTTTCAATCACATTTTTATGCAGCCTTCTCTCAGTCTTTTTCAGCCTTTGATTAATTCAATATTTTCAGACTTTTTTTAAAAAA
>NW_007731267.1:5069-5829 GCF_000696425.1 Galeopterus variegatus | reverse complement strand
TTTTTTTTTTTGTCTTTTGTCTTTTTCCGTGTCCGGCAACGGATCGCAACCCTCAGTGTCGCCCCCGTACCGGACCGGGACCGGCAACGGGATCGCAACCCTCGGTGTTGCCCCCGCGCCTCGCTCAGCCAGTGAGCGGGAACCGGTCTGTATGTGGGATCCGAACCCTCGGTGGGAGCGCCGCCGCGCTTCCCAAGCGGTGCACTAGCGCAGTGCACCACCGGGCTGGCCCCTGAATTTTTTGTTTGATTTATCTTCACCAAATAATTTTCTGGTTACTCATTTCCTCCTCAGGTACTTAGATACTGAGAAAAAGTATACTATACACCATACATGTGAATATATTTCCTCCATTCCAAACCAAAATATTAGTATTATGAATTTATGACTGAGCCTCTTTTAAGCTTACATAGCTTGAATCAGTCCTTCATAGACTACAAACTCTGGAAGAACACCAACCTGCAAATTTAAGGACTAAATCCTGAAGAGCATTTGTGCTAGCGACCATAAACAACCCTATCTAAAGCAGTTCAGATATCTTCCTCCTTTTTAAACAAAGTGGGTTAGAGCACACATGCATTAAAAATAAAGAAATTAAATTATGATTGAGTGTGATTTTAGTGCTTAACAAACTTTGAAATCACATAACTCTTTTTTTTTTTGTCTTTTGTCTTTTTCCGTGTCCGGCAACGGATCGCAACCCTCAGTGTCGCCCCCGTACCGGACCGGGACCGGCAACGGGATCGCAACCCTCAGTGTC
>NW_007731267.1:0-4987 GCF_000696425.1 Galeopterus variegatus | reverse complement strand
CGGGAGCGCTGCCGCGCTTCCCAAGTGGCGCACTTATCCAGTGCGCCACCGGGCCGGCCCAGAAATCACATAACTCTTAAATGTAAGTCAATTACGTCATCTGGTGCTCAACCAAACAGCAATCTGATTTGACACTGAAAGAACAACTATCTATGTTGTTCTTGCTGAGATAAAGCATGCTTATTCTGTTATGAACATTTAAGACATTTTAAAGATAATTTCGATTATAAAGATTTACTGTACATACTGACTCAAAACCTAATGTGCTGTGCATTTTAATGTATATAAATTATATCTCAATTAAAAGTAAAAACTAATCCTTATCTGAAATGAAATTCTACTGTACTAGTTTTACTCAATTAAGTGCTTATAAAAGTAAAAACTAATCCTTATCTGAAATGAAATTCTACTGTACTAGTTTTACTCAATTAAATTAAGTGCTTAAAAAATCTGAGACAAAGAACTCTGGGTTGGAATAATCAAAATCCGATAGACTAACAAATATCTCATATTCCTGTCTCTTGGTGAACAACATGCATTATCCCACCTTCTCCTAAGATAACTATTATTGCTATATAAAAGGGCAGAATATTATAACATTTAATAATCAAATTTTATTATATTTAGTGGTACCTTATAAAGCATATATCAATAGATAATAAAGTTACTAGTCAAAAATAAACAATGTCTTATAAACAAAGGAAATTAATAAGACTGGACATGAGGTAGTTTTGCCTTTCTTCATATTTAGTAACTATGAAAAAGAAACTACACTAAGAGCTTCAATACTGGAAGGAAACGGTGCAAAACTGAAATCTTAAGTTAATAATATATAGTTTTGCATTTAAATAGAACTTTAAAATTGAGGAATTTGGACTAAGAACAGTAATAACCTCTTCTCCATGTTCGAAAAGAAAGATCTCAATGTACTTTCTAATATCAGGGACATGTGTGTTACCAAAATTAAGAACTGAGATATTTAAAAGTAATGCTTAATGCTGCATTTCCTAGATTTCAAAAATACTACCAAATAATACTATATCACACCTCACAGTTAAAAATATAAATCATACAGTCCATGAATTGTAATCATAAACTGGAAGGTAGGCAGAATAGAATTATCATCCCCACTCTGCAGGTTTAGATATTGGGACTCAGAGATTTTAGGTTATGCATCTAAGGTCATATAACTAGCAACAGGTAGAATTAGTACTCAAAATCTAGGTCTTCTAATAATTTTTTTCCTATGCCATGATATTTTAAAGTAAATGTTATAGGGGCAGCAGTATACTGCAGGTAAGAACAGAGCACTAGCCTAAGAGTTTGACATCTAGTTTAAAAAGTCTTTTTAAAAATTTAGAAACTTAATTCTATGGAGGAAACATGGCCTGCCACTTATTCTCAAAAAGCATTTATTAAGCACCTATCTGCCTGGGTTAAAAATTTACTAAGCAACAACAGTCATATCCTTCCCTCAAGCCCAAATTATCACTGCCTCCATTTATTGCCTTTCCTATGGGAATGAGGAGAGAAGAGGTAGATCAACTTTAGGTAATAGATATATAGAGCATATAAATCTATGTAGCTGCTAGGTCATGATTTTTAAAAGTATACTTTGACCCAGCTGGCAACTTAAAATCTCAAAAAAAAATTTATTTTATTTACAAACTTCTAGAATATAATTTTCAGAGAATATAACAAAAAGGTATGTTTCACTTACCGCTGGGGTAGGAGTCTATCATTAGCCAGGTAGCCCGTTTTATGAATCTCTTTATTATAGTCTCCATACTTGGCTTGGACAGCATAGGAAGCCAAAAGAACTGCAGTTTCTGGTGGGCAATAGATCTCATCATTTAAGATGGCTTCTTTAACTTGTAAGAAGAAAAGTCTCTGGGTAATTTCTTGAATTAACTCCTCAGAAACATCTTCAGGAAAGAATTTTGCTCTAAACTTGAACTGTAAGGGATTCTCTTTTTTAACATCTTGCTGGGTCACCTGGAATAGTAATTTCAAGTATAATAAACAAAAATCTTAAGTTCATAATCATTAAACCTAGTCACATTATATTGTTTTTGGAAGAAAGTGGTAAGTGAAATAGAAGATTCTAAATCTATAAGTAAGATTCTAAATCTGTAAACAAATATATGAGAGAAAAAAGATTCTATGCTCTCAAATGTGGACTTTTACTCACAAATCTTAATAACCAAATAAAAACTTCTGTTGATATTCTTGAGAGGCTTATTATGCAGATGTATAAATCAAAGTCAAAGTATTTAGTAAAACTATATATAATGCCTACTTTAAAATAATATTTCTTGTATGCTAAGTTTTCAAATAAGAAAAGTGTTTCTTTTTTCTAAGATGATAAGTTGATGGTACTTAAGTGAAATAAAAGACATGTCACTTCAATGATTAACAAGATAAGTGCAAAAGAAGGCTTCGAGTCAGTCAGACCCTTAGTTTTTGTGGAACAAATTCATGAGACCTTCAAATTAATTATTAGCTTAATGTTATCATACGTATTTTACCTTTTTATTTAGTTTAAGCCACGTGGAATAACCTTTGCTGTCTACATACTGCAGCCCAAAAAACCAAACCTCACGCAAACCAACTGTTTTCACCACCTAAAAAAACAAAACAAAACAAAAAAACCTCAATTTCAGTTCAACATTTACATTATAACTGCATGACACTACACTGCAAAAGAACAAAACTATACACATAAAGGTATATTTCTTTGCCATATAAGAGGTCTTTCCTAAATTTAACAAAATAAAGGAACATCTCTGAAAACTTAAATTCAGATTTTCTATATTTAATTTTGTAGTGTTACTTCAAACCTTACTTGATCCACTTTTTCATATCCTTCTCCTTCTTATTGCCCATCAAGACCTCAACAAATAAGAATAGTCTGGGAAATAAATATAATAATCCTATGTTCCTATTTCAATTTAGCCCCCCAAATATCTTACCGGTATTTAGGGAAAATAACATTTTGGTGATAAGAAAAGAGTCTGATATATTTTATGTCTCCCTTCAACCGAGCAGGAAACCATTCTTGGAACATGGCATAAGTTTTACCCTTCTACACCTTTGCTCATGGTATTTCCTCTGCCTAGAACATTTCTTCTGTGCTTTTACCAACTTTTGAATAATTTACTTTTCAAGGCCTAGCTCAACTAACATGTCTTCTGTGAATAAAGCTCTCCTATCATCTAGATAAAATTAATCACTTGTTCTCTGATGTTCCCATAATATTTTATCTATATTGCTATTAGAACATTTACTCTTATCATAACTGTGTTATTAGTAGTGTGTCTATTTACTCTCTTTGACTGTGTAACACTTAACGTCAGAGATTATTGTTTTACCTCTGATGTTCCCATAATATTTTATCTATATTGCTATTAGAACATTTACTCTTATCATAACTAACTGTGTTATTAGTAGTGTGTCTATTTACTCTCTTTGACTGTGTAACACTTAACGTCAGAGATTATTGTTTTACTCATCTCAACGTCCATATCATCTCATAGAAAGATTAGCCATTGGTAGGCTAATGGCTAATTAGAATAAATTAGAGTAAGTAAAGTGGTGGAGCTAAGATACACACCCAGGACTATGCCCACACTAAAAAAGAGCATGTGTAAAAAAAAAATTTATATTTAAAATAAAATGAAGGAAATGAGCTAGGAAAGGTGAGAGTTCATTAATACTTTAAAAGCTTTGCAAGAAATATTCAACATCAGTTCTTAAATGATAATGATTCTTCAGTTTTTTTTTTTAAATAATCTTAAAACATTCCAGGGTTTTAGTTTCAAGACAGCAAACTGAACCCTTCAGTTTACTTTCCCTCTCGAAAAATTTCACTGATATGATACACATAAAACATTAAAAATAAGGAAAAAAACCCACACATAGCTGTGCTAGGAAGTAGAAAAGCTTACCATCAAAAAAAACCCCCAAAACCGAAAAATTTCTGAAGGATATGGTATATAAAGACATACTGATGGTGCAAAAGCTCATCAATGCCACACAACAAAAAATTTAATTATGGACAAATATCCCAAAAAATTCAACTTTGCCAAAAGATAGGCTGTCCCAATAATAGCCAGAGAAAACATTTAAGTTCAGGGTGGCAGGAGTAGGAAATGTACAAGTCAAGAGCTTCAGAGAAAAGCCTGTCAAAGAAGCTGGCCTCAGCTTTTGCTTCCATGCTTTGTGAAATTCACAATATTAGCTAAGTAAAAGGGGAATGTGCCACAGCAGGCACAAAGAATAGCACCTTAACTAACTTTACACTATCACAAGAAATACCAGGAGGAAGAAGAGAGCTCAGCTGTGAAATTCCCTAACAAGCCCTATTTCTCCAGTGGCTCTTTTCCTACTTCTTCTAGAGGTGCTCTCGGAAACTTCTGATCACATACCTTCCTAAGTAAAAAATGCTTGGGCATATACTTACAATATATGTATATTTATTTACAAGTTATACACTATTATGTTAATACACTATGAAGCATATATTTAAAAAAGAATTTGGGCTTTTCTGAGGAGGAGCAAGATGGCGATGGGTCTGGAGCGAGCGTGCGAGAGGACAGAGCGAGCCTGAGAAGTGTACGCTGTGCTGCCAGAGTACTATTTGCATTTCCAAGAGCAACAAAAAACAAATTAATCACTGATCAACTAATCTACAACGAAAAAAAGCAACTACAGTCTCGAGGTTTTAGGGCCGATGCAAAAGAAGATTCCTGAGAGTGCCCCAACCGCGCCGGGAGACCGAGCAGCCCAAAGCAACAAAGGCCAGGAAAGACAGCAGCGGCGACACAGAGACTGAGAGGAAGGGGCGGGACCGGCCCAGCTCTAGGAGCTTTGTGAGTGACCCCCAGCCCTGCCCCGCTTAGGGGGCAAAGGCCCGCCGGGCCACCACTTACCACACCAGGCTAGGCGCCTTCATCAGCGCTGCCTCCATTTTCTCCGGGGGGGGGGG
>NW_007731266.1:164165-164796 GCF_000696425.1 Galeopterus variegatus | reverse complement strand
TTGATCATGGTGTATAATCTTTTCAATGTGCTGTTGGGTCCAATTTTAGCCTGTAGTTTTTTTTGTTGTTGTTGTTGTGTCCTTGCTTGGTTTTGGTATCAGGGTAATCTGGCCTCACGGTATCAGCTTGGAAGAATTCCATTCACTTCAAGTTTTTGAAATAATTTGAGAAGTATTTGTATTCTTTAAATGTTTGGTAGAATTAAGCAGTAAAGCCATGTGGTTCCAGGCTTTTCTTTGTTGGGAGATGTTTTATTACTGATTCTGTCTTGTTACTTGTTGTTCATCTGTTTAGATTTCCTATTTCTTCTGGGCTCAGTCTTGATAGAGCATATGTGTGCAGGAATTTACCCATTTCTTGTAGGTTTTTGTATTTATTGGCATATACTTGGTCATAATAGTCTCTGATGATCTTTTATATATCAGTGCTATCTGTTATAATTTATCTATTTGCATTTCTGATTTGATTTATTTGGGTCTTTTCTCTTTTTTTCTTTGTAAGTCTGGCTAATTGTTTGTTGATTTTGTTTGTCATTTCAAAGAACCAGTTTGTTTCATTGATTTTTTTTGTATTGTATTTTTAGTCTTAATTTCATTTGTTTATGCTCTGTTTTTTATTATTTCTTCAACT
>NW_007731266.1:148029-162892 GCF_000696425.1 Galeopterus variegatus | reverse complement strand
ATATTTGCTTTATATATCTAGGTACTCTCATGTTGGGTGCATATATATTTATAATTGTTATGTTCTCTTGTTGTTTTGATCCCTTTATCATTGTATAGTGCCCTTCTTTTTCTCTTAGTAAAAATTTTGATTTTAAACAGATTTTGTTTTGGTCCTTCTTTCTTTCTTTCTTAGCACACAGTTATAAGTGAGAACATGCAGTATTTCTCTTTCCTTGTCTGTCTTATTTCACTTATAATTTTCTACAGACACATCCATCTTGCTGCAAATAGCAGAATTTCACTATTTTTTATGGTTGAGTAGTATTCCATTGTGTTTATATACCACATTTTCCTTATCTAGTTGTCTGTCGATGGACACTTAGGTTGGTTCCATATTTTAGCTATTGTAAATAGAGCTGCAATTAACATGGGAGTGCAGGTATCTTTAACATGATGATTTCCATTCCTTTGAATATATGCCCAGTAGTGGGATTGCTGGATCATATGGTAGTTCTATCTGTAGTTGTTGAGGAAGCTCCATGTTGTTTTCCATAATGACTGTACTAATTTACGGTCCCACCAACAGTGTAGAAAGGTTCGCCTTTCCCTGCATCCTCACCAGCATTTGTTTTCCTTATTCTTTTTAATAGTGGCCAGTCTGGTGTGAAATGATATCTCAGTGTGGTTTTGATTTGAATTACTCTGATGACTAGTGATGTTGAGCATTTTTTCATATACCAGTAGGCCATTTGTATGTCTTTCTTTGAAAAATTTCTATTCATCTCTTTTGCCCATGTTTTACTTGGATTATTTGTTTTTTTACTGTATAGTTGTTTGAGTTCTCACTGAACTTTCAGAAGGGAAAACAAACCTAAGGATACTGGAAATGGAGAAGGCATGGGGTGGGTGGGTGTTGGGGAGGGATAGGTAAAGGGCATAAAGAAAAGTCACAATTTGTAGTAATAATGTGCTGAAAATAAATAATAAAAAAACCTGACAAAATTAAAAAGAAAAAGAAACCTACAACTATACAAAGAAAGGAAGAGCATTAGTGAAGGAATAAACAAAGGTAAAATGAAAAAGCAAAGCAAAACAAAACAGATTTTGTTTTATCTTACATAAGTATAGCTACTCCTGCTAGGTTTTTTTTTTTTTTNACTGAAGCATTATTATATATATCTTTTGGTGATGTCATGTTACCTTGTTTTTTTTATTTTTATTTTTTGTTTGTTTCCCTCGATATCTGTGTATCTGATTGAACAGTCACATTTTGAGTTTTGTACAGTGGCTTGCATGGGAACAGACTTTCACCTGTAAATGCACCCTAAGGAGTTAATTGGGTAGAATGCAATGGTTTTGTTCAGGGTGGATGCAGTAGGGTAGATGCTGTTTAGTTTCTTTAGCTGAAATCCACTTTCACTATGTCTGTGAGTGACTTAGAGACCTATGCTTTGGAAGTTTGTGGCAGTGGTGGTACAACTTTCCCAGGAGAGATAATATTGGGTTGGTTCAAAGGCTGGGGTTGTGTACATGCATCCTGTGGGTCATTCATCTCAGGAGGTGGCTTGATTGCTGGAATGATTATTGGCTAGGGGTCTGGGCATATGGCATGTCAGGGTCTCTGGAACAGATTTTCCAGTGGCAAGGTTACTGTTCCTCTTCTCTAACCAGGGGTGGGCCCATCAGATGCATGCCAGTCCAACTGTTTCTCATTCAGATGTGTGTTCATGTGATGGCTCAAAGACTTAGTGGTGGGTCTTCCAGGGTCATTTCTCCGAGCTCTTTCTCTGAGCCAGGGTTCTGGGTGCACTTTGGCTAAGCTAGCTGAATGTGGATCTGCCAGTGGCTCTTTTGCTGTTCCAGTACTTGGGGCCTGATGTGAGGTTGTGTTTCCCTCTGTGGTTCAGGAATTGGATTGCCAAAGGCAGAGCTGCTGAGCCACTTCTCAGGAAGTGGGCAAGGCCACTAGGTTAGGCTGCAGTGAGAAGGCCCATCCTGCTGCTTCTTGGTTGGTGGGCAGGGCGGCAAGGCAGGCCTGCAGTGAAGGGACCCATTCAGCTTCTTCTGGGTTATGATGGAGCTGCTAGGCAGGCCTGCAGTAGGGGGGTAGGTACAGCTGCTTCTGGGACTGTTGGCAAGTCTGCTAAGCAGGACTGTTCAGGACAGAATCTCCTGGCCACTTCTCTCCTACTCTGGGAGAGGCAGATTCACTTTATTTCCACTGGACCATGGGCACACTCATTAGGGCAGAGACTAGTTAGTTGTTTTTCTGGTTTGTGGGCTCAGGTGCACACAATTCAGTCAGCTGGTGGGGCTGGGGGTTAGGGGAAGGAATGGGGGGTAGTCTGCCTGAGATGGATCTATCTGTCTGATCTCTGGCCAGGGATGTGGCGGTGTGTCAGTTCAGTAGCACTGAAGTTGGCTTCCCCGACTGCAGTCACAGTTGCTATTAGCTCAGGCTTCAAGCTGCTGGGATCAGGGGATTCTGTATGTGCACCAGGACAAGAGCAGAGCCTTAAGGCTGGGGAAGCACCATGGCTAATGGCCCCAGGGAAGGGCATGCATATTTATGAGAGATTATATATATTATAAATATGAGGGTACTTCAAAAAGTTCATACAAAAATAGAATTAAAAGATAAAATGAAACATTCCATGAACTTTTTGAAGTACCCCATATATTAACACATAGTATAAAATTTATATCTTATTTTATTTTTACTATGTTATATATGTATTTATATTACTATCTTATATTTACATATTTATTTATAAAATATGATATATATTATGTTTATATTTAATATAAATTGTTAATTATACAAGACATAATCAGAGAAATACAAATGTGTAAAAGAAAGTAGATATGATTTTCTGCTTAAGAAATTTCTGATAGTTTATTCGTGGGACAAATTTAATATGATATGTATATGCATTGTTCAATATATTGATAAGCTAATTGTTTTTTAAAGCTATAGGTAAAAGCTTAAATTGTTACCTATTTATATATCTGTGTATGCCTAAATACATAAATTCTTCACTCAAAATTGTTACATAAATAATGTAAAGAAGAAATAAAATTTAAATGAGTTTCATTTTTATGTAAAATGAACTGGTTTTTTATGCTTTTATAATAGAGTGTCATTTTTATGTAAAATGAACTGGTATTTTATGCTTAGATCATGGAGATTTCTTCTAATTCAATTATTCTGTCAAATCTTGGCACTTTTTGTACACTCAAACCAGTTTTTAAAAAAATTTCTTGCTTCTTTTTATTAATTTAGTTTTCAGTTACAATTGTTATTTGCTGTGTGATTTTACAATGTTGCCTAAATTTATTACTGACTTTCTTATGATTTATTTCTTGTCTTTTGTGACTGTTGCTTTATTCTGCCCATCCAAAATTCAGAATAATAACTTGACTCTTTCATCCTATAAAATGAAAGAAAATAGGAATAATTAGGTTTGCTAAAACTCTTCAGGTGATATCCTGACTACTGCAAGATGGTGAATTAAACACCCTAATTTGCTTACAGGCAGCGCTCCTCGGACAAGCACCTGCTTAGCAACATCTCAGCAACAGTGAAGATCACTGATTTATGTCCAGAAGCCTGACCTTGTTTGGTCTTGGACAAAAGGGGGTACTAAACAGGAGAGAAGCAGCCCCAGATCCCTGGGAACTAGCCTGTCATGATCTGTTAGGACTTGATGTTGCTAGGAATGAACTAGGCACTCATAGCTAGTCCATAATGTTCTCCTGCTGAATATAAACACTTTCCCAGAACACCAGCATCAGAAAGGCCACACTGTGATTGTGGTGGCGTAAGACAAAAGAAGACCACTCCACGATCATGTCTAAATGCAGACAGAAACATGAACATTGCCCAAAGCACACAAATGACCAAACACCCCTCTATCCTGGCCAAATACGTGTAACAGCAGCTTCTTTACCACTTCCTCCCAAATTCTAAATAAGATACCCATAGAGTTGACACCCCTTCCTGACAGCATCCACAGCAGAGCAAAGATATGTTTCCTCAAAACTACCCTAAAACACTGTTATGGATTGCAGGTTTATGTCCCTCCAAAATAATATGTTGAAATCCTAACCTCCAAGATGATGGTATTAGGAGGTGGGGCTTTTGGGAAGTGTTTAGATCATGAGAGTGGAGTACTCACAAGTGGGATTACTGCCCTTATGAAAGGGAACACAAAGAGCTCTCAAGCCTTTTTTCTACCATATGAGGATACAAGAAATTGGCAGTCTGAAATCTGGAAGGGGGCCCTCACCACAATCCAACAAATTTGGCAGCCCGATCCAGGACTTCCGGCCTCCAGAACTATGAGAAATATATTTCTGTTGTTTATAAGCTGCCTAGTCTATTGTACTTTGTTATAATGCACCCCAAACTGATGAAAACAAGCATCTAACTCCAGCCTCATATCCTATAATGTCCTTTCTAACATGCTCTAACTGAGAGACCCCACAGTTCTCCATGGTGTTTCCCCTTGTTTCAAAAGGTAGTCAACTCAACTTGTTCAGTCACAGGTCTGTTTCTGGTGGTCTTTGGCAGGAGGCCACTAACTACAGAATAATTCTTATGATGGTACATCCTTGAATATCCAGTTAGGCATATACATCCAAGGACTGTGGTTGAAATAAAAATGGAAATTACACCAAAGAAGATGACCTCAAGTTGTGATGTCCCACTGGTTTAACAGCTTTAGTTTAAATCTTTTGCTTGTGTAAGTAATTAACATTAACTATTTAGAATATTACGATGGTGTTATTCTTTAACTTTTATTTATTTATTTATTTTTGAAAGATGACCAGTAAGGGGATCTTAACCCTTGACTTGGTGTTGTCAGCACCACGCTCTCCCAAATGAGCTAACCGGCCATCCCTATATAGGGATCTGGACCCATGTCCTCAGTGTTATCAGCACCACACTCTCCCAAGTGAGCCTTGGGCTGTCCCGGTGTCATTCTTTTAAAAAATATTTACAAAAACCAGAGGCGATTCTGCTGCAGAGGTCAGGCTGGAATCCCTTGTCCAAGTCAATGGAACAGAGGTGAGGAGTGTCCCAGTGTCATTCTTTTAAAAAATATTTACAAAAGCCAGAGGTGATTCTGCTGCAGAGGTCAGGCTGGAATCCCTTGTCCAAGTCAATGGAACAGAGGTGAGGAGTGTCTGGATTCTATTAAAACTTTGCAGTAGGAGGCCCTTGTAAAATTTTCTTGGTCCCTAGGATGGTCCTTTGCGGTCGGGTGAGAGCCCTAAGGCTCAGAGAACTCCTTTTGCTCAAAATCAGAGTAGTTGGTAAATCATAGTAAAAATTATAAGAACTAACATATGCTGAGTGTTGTATTGACTACTGTGTTTTCTTCAGAATCCTCTGTGATTTTAACCTTATAACAACCCAGGGGCAGGTACTACTATTAGCATTGTTTACCAAAGAGAAGACTGAGCTACAGAGATATCCAGAAAACTTGCCTCAGGTTACTGAGCTAGGGGAGGTGGTGGGGTCATTGGACTGGGCTATTTTGGTCTGGAGTACATGCTCGTACACACCGAGGTCTGTGTCCCAGAGAGAACCTGTCCCTTCCTTTCCCTCTCCTTCCACGTACAGAACCCTCAGCCCGGCTCACAAACTCGTTCTCTTTTGGAAATCCCCTCTTGAGAAGTAATAGGACAAGGTGAAGGCACTGAGTGGGACAGGAAATTGTACTGTCCAGCCTGGCGGAGGCTCCCTTGAATTGTGATATTTCATGCCAAGTTCTCTTTTGCACAAAGTTGTGGGATAAGAGCCAAGGGTGGTTTGCAGTCCTGACTTGTTCCTGGTGGAGCCTGAAGTTGCTCTGAATGTAACTGAGTTTTTCACCCACGTATCTACTTGCTGCCTGGGGAAGCTGGAGGCTCATGATTCAAGCCTTATGTCATTAATTTTCTTCTCCACTCATGAACTTGCACTGGAGTTGATTTCTGGAGCATGTTGGCAGGAAGCCTGGTCCCCTGTGGTGTTTAGTGTTCCTTAGACCCTTAGCCCCAGGTGGAGGTTGCACCGAGGGAACTGGAAACTTCATGTGGCATCAGCATTGCACCAGACAGCATGTTCTTTTCTGCAAAAGAGTGCTTTTTAAGAGAAAAAAGCATTACATATACAGTTGCAAGCCACTCCCTGTTCCTTTCTTCTCCTTCCTTTTTCTAGAGTTGATGCATATCATGGCCCTACATATTAAAATGCCTTTATTACACAATCCTGTCCAATGAATCCAGTGAATCCTGTCCAGTGAATCCCATTTTATAGATATGCACATAAATGTTTTCACAGTTCACATCCTTCCCAGGCCCACTTCCTCAGGTCATCCTGTTTTTGCATCTGGGTATTTTATCTCATAGATGAGCTCCAGGAAAGGGTATCAAAAGTGGACATAGAAGTCTCTTTGGTTGGAAATTACTGGCTCCCATGGTTCTCGTGGCCCAAAGGCACAGAGAGAGACAGACATGCATGGGCCTGGGCATGCCTGCTCCCATGGAGGGGCCAATGCAGGTTACAGAAGTATGTATTTCTTCCTCCTCCTCCTCCATCAAAGGGCAGGCAGTTTAGTTGGTGGTTTCCTGGCCTTTGCTTAACAGAAGCTCCGGCAGGCTGTACATCTCCTGGGCAGTCACAACTGGACTTGCGTTCACCAAGCTGGGAGGCAGTGCTGTGTTCTGAGCTCTAGTTTATCATCCCAGGCCCTAGAGTTCAGCCTCAGGATTATTGATCTCCGGCAAGAGCAACGTGCTCATGGAAGGTCGACACTCCCCAGGCCCAGGGCATGGATCTGACTGACCTAAACCTATCGTGATATCACCACTCCTCTTGCTGGTGACCATCTCAGGGACAGGGAGGGGATCAATTAATTTGTGCCCAGTGAGTTGTAAGCATTGTGCTGGGGGGTGTCTGGAAGACATTTTTTTTCCACTTACAAAAATCCACAACGAAAGAAAAGCCGCTCATCTTTTGCCTTTGCATTGTGTGAGAACATGATGTTTGGAGCAACCACAGGCATCTTTTAGGCAGGAGGGAAGGTTCTGCTGGCACATTGGAGAGTACAGGTTGCAAGTGAGAAAGTACCTTTCACCTTGGAGGGTTCCCAGACCTGCTCAGCCAGCCCCGAATCACATTCTTTCACTCCCGCAAGATGCAGGTAAACAGCCCTCCCTCTGCAAGGGTCATGGATACCTGGTTTTCTGTTCTTGTGCAGGAAGCATCAGTGGATATGCTTGTCCTGGGAGAGGACAGTGTCCTTCCAGGCTTTGGGACCTGCAATTGGAAGGAAAGGTGGCTTTTCCTGAGACTGTGGAAACTGCTGCCAGCAGAGGCCCTTTGGAAGCTACTAGAACTCAGGTTAACCCATTGATATTTATTTAGTGCCCACAATCCAGATGAAAGATTATTCATCTGCTCAGAGCCAAAAACCAACCAAACAAAAAAAGCAAAAGGGAAGAGAAGGAAGGGATTGGTAGGAGGCCCAGAAAAGTGCAGAAATGGCTAAGCTTAGGCTGACACCTTGTGGCTGAGTCTGAAAAGGGCGCTTCACTAAGAAATTAACTGAGCCCTTGGTGCAGCTCCAGGCAGGTGAAGACCAGCGCTCAGTTTGAGAACAGGAAACCGGGGCCTTTTAATTTCACCCTCACTTTTTCTTCATTCTCTTTTTTATTATATGTCAAATATCTTCAATAGTCTTTTCAGTATAGCTATAAGTAAGATAATATTTTAACTGTAATGACTACAGATAAATTTATTTCTGGCTAATTATTATTCTGCTTCAGATTAATAAGCCATTCACCTAATATCAATTGATGATCCGTTTCTTTAAATGATCAATGTAATGCAATCAGCTGGAGGGATTTATATGTTTTTCTAAGTAGAAATTAACAAGGTGTGCCTCATATATTACCTTCTAGCACAGTGGAAGTGTCCCCATTTCACATGGGTGTAAGCCAAGCAATGCCTTGGGTCTCACATTGAACAAATGGTAGATGAGACCTTGAATGCAGGTCCCTGAGACCCTACAGCCCAGCGGTAGAGCTAATGGTCATCACTTCCTTCCAATGTATAGGACAGCAAGCAAAGTCTTCATATTGTCTCATTTAATCCTTAAAAACACCCCGTTAAGGTAAATGTTGCTATGTCTACTTTACAAACGGGGAAACAAAGTGAAGGGTCAAGGAGGTCAGCTCCCTGGGATTCTGTACCCAGCCTATCAATTTCTAAAACCCATCCTCCGCCCCTACCTCGTTTTTAGAGACAATCCACCCTCCAGCTGCTGTCTCCTCTCCCCTTTCTTTCTGTCTTACATGCACCTCTCCTACATCTGGGCTCCCAAGAAATTGTTGTTAGCATTTGTTGCTATGGTTCTCTTTGAAATATTAGTTGGTGAAGAGTTACTATTTTTCCCAGGGACATTTGCATAACAATAGATAAAGAACTCTTGAAGACAGATGCCTTTGGGATTTAAAGGGAGCATGTCAGACTGCAAGAAATAAATGGGATGAGGACATTTGGGGAAAGTAAACAAAGATCTCCTTTAAATAACCTGAGAAAGACAGTCCTGTCCTTGACAGCCTAGGGCTTCCAGACATTAGATTATATATCTGGTGTAATTGAAAATCCAACTGAAGGCAAGCAGTTGTTTTGCTCACTTCCTGGTTGGATTTACCATCAGACCAATGCAGATTCCACCCGAGAAAGTTGGCCCTAAGGCAAACAGTGGAATTTTTTTCCCCCTATCATTTGGAAAAACTGTTATTTTTATAATTCCAAAATGCAAGTGTCCAGAACATTTTAATTTCAATGAACATGAAGTTTTAATTTTTCTTAAAATAAATTTGAACAACAGTGGCCAATTAGCTGGTGAGAAATGCTTTGTCCTTGGGACAGAGTAATACTCATGGAATGCTTATTAAGGGCCAGGAAACCAGACCTCACTTTTTCTAAATTATCTTATTTAATCTTCACAAAGTCCCATGTGAGATTATAGCATCGATATCTCCATTTTACAGATGACATAATTGACTCAGGGCATTGGGTGGCCTGTCCAAGATTGCACAGCTAGTAAGGACATAGCTCGTGAGTAATTGGGTTTGATTCTAGACTCCAAGCACTTCATTTATATCCATAGCTTTAATGTCAACTTTTGTCCTAAAATATTGACTCAGGTTTTCTCTAATTTTGGAGAACTCTAATTATCAATATTCTTCCAAGGTAGTAAATATACCCCTTTTGCTTATGGCCACTAGGATAGGAGATAGATAATCCAATAAAGAAAAGAAAAGTTCAGCTAGGAGAGTTAAGGTCCTAGATAGGACATGATGTGGAATAAAGGAAAGTTTGAAAACTCCTGCTTCTAGGCACAAGATTTGGCAAAAGAAAGGAAAGGAGATGGACAGAGAGGAACAGGTCAGGTGCTGGAGATGTGTTCCCACACTGAGGTTGGATCTAGTGGTGGGTCCTACGTAAGCTCATCCGGCTAGGTGTGAAGCATCCCAAGGACACTGGGACTGGGCTTCAGGGGCACACTAGATGGAGTCGGCTAGGTTGCACGTCAGCTTATGGCCATTAACCTAGGAGAGGCACCATGGGAGCTTCTGGGATGCTGGTTATGTTCTTTTTCTTGAGCTGGGTGCTGGTTACACAGATGTGTTTACTTTGTGAAAAGGCAGCCAGCTATACACATATAATTTGTACATATTCCTGTACGCCTATTGTATTTCAAAAAAAGATGACTTAAAAAATCTGTATGAGTTATCTATATTCTACCTGGCAAAATGAAATATTGTTACCCAGCAAGGGCTTGCTGCCTGACACGCATGGAAACCAATGCTATGACATTGGGTTTTTGAGAAAAGAAAGGCTTTATTGTGAGGTCAACCAGCAAGGAGACAAGAGGCCAAGCTCAAATCTATCTCATCAATCTAGGGGCTGGGCGAGTTTTAAAGGGGTTGAAGGAATGAGGAAGCTTGAGGGACTGCCTAGCTCCTAATCAATATATGGTAATAAAGCTGCTGGATGCCAGATTTTCCTTGTTGAAGGACCTCTTGCTTCATTGCAGTCATCTGGAAGGTAAGGTCCTTCTCTCTGCACGTGCTCAGCTCACATCTGTAAGACAGGCTTGTAAAACAACTTGAGGTAGGGAGATAGAACTAGTTTCAGCTGGTTTTAGGTGGTTTCAATACCTAACACACACACACACATGCACCCACATGCCAGCAGGTGGGCAGTTGTGAGAAATATATAGTGAACTACAGAGTAATAAAAATACGTTTTTTTCCTGCACATTCAAGATTAGTGTGGGCAAATGTATGACTTTATGTGCTTTTGCTAAAGAAAGTGAAACAAAAGACAGCAAAGAAAACTCTCAAAATACAATGGCAGTGATGGTGTTTTAGTCCATTCTATAACAGAAATACCTGAGACTGGGTAATTTATAAGGAAAAGAGGTTTATTTGGCTTACGATTCTGGGACAGCTGCATCTGGCACAGGCCTTGAGCTGATTCCATTCATGGTGGAAAGTGGCAGGGAGCCAGCAGGTACAAGCAGATCACATGGTGACAGGAAGCAAGAGAGAGAGAGAGAGAGAGAGAGAGAGAGAGAAGGTGTCAGGGTCTTTTTAAGCAAGGAGCTCTCGTGGGAACTAATAGAGCGAGAACTCACTCATTAATCCCCCCTCCCCCAGAGAGAGCATTAATCCATTCATGAGGGATCTGCCCCCATGACTCAATCAGTTTCCAACACTGCCACATTGGAGATCACATTTCCACATGCGTTTTGGAGGGGACAACACATCCAAACTCCATCAGATGGCTTGAGAAAAAGCTCAAGCTGGATCAATATGTAATTTTACAGCAGTATCAGCAAAAGTTCTCTAGATTCAATTTTAGGTTTACAGGAGTTTAAGAACAGGTTTAGGCATAATTATATCAGCATGCTCTCTTTATAAAAGAATTATTTATTGAGATAAATCTTGTGTTCTTTCTGTTTTGTTTTGTTTTGTTTTTACTGTTATCCTTGCACATTTTTGGAAACATCAAGTACTTTATAATATTCTTAGAGGTCATAGGCCAGGTTTAACTAGAGTCTTCCCTGAACCCATCCTGAAGCTTCCCTGAAATAGCCTAATTTCATCAAGGGGTAGTGGAAGGCACTTCTAATTAGAGCGAGGAGGAGCCATGTTAGGGTTTGCCCCTACTTAGCACTCAAAGGACCTTGAATGAATTGCATAACTTCTTGGTCTGTGCAATGTAATTCTGACTGTAACTACCCAGAGTCAGGCCAAATTTCCAGATTAAATATAAAACTGAACTCACTTCGGACACCAGCTGCAAGCTTGGGGGTTACCAGGAGACAAGTGATCAATTGACTACAAATTCCAGGGTTCTCACTACCCCCTTAAGTTTTAATAATTTGCTAGAATGGCTCACAAAACTCAGGAAGGTGCTATGTTTACTATTACAGTTTTGTTATCAAGAGTGCCAATAAGAAGCAGCCAAATGAAGAGATGCCCAAGGTGATGTCTGCGTGGGAAACTTACAAGTTCTGTGGATGCATCTTCCTCCTGACAATGTATGACTGCCAACCAGAGAAGCTCACGAAAGTGCAGGTGTCCAGACTTCTCACTGGGGTTTCATTACATAGTATGATGGATTGAATCTTTGGTTACATGATTGAACTCAATCTTTTGCTCCCTTCTTCTCCTACGAAGTTGGACTGATATCACATAGCTCAAGGCCCCAACCCTCTTATTATATGGTCGGCCTTTGCAGCACAAGTAATCCCATCCTGAAACTATGCAGAGGGTTCACCATGAGTCACCTTGTGGTCCAAGAGGCCCATCATGAATAACAAACACACTCCTATTACTCAAGAAATTCCAAGGGTTTAGAGGTTTCTTCCCAGGAACCAGCGACAAAGACGAGCCAAATTCTTTGTCACATAACTGGGCATTTGCTCGCACAGTGTTGGCATGAGGATTCTATGAGATGAGGGATTATAGAACACAGGATTCCTTTCATGTCTTCATATCTATTTTGAGAAATAAAAAGACAAAGTACGTCCAAGCTCTGTAACTTGAGTGGAACTTTATAATGTTCTGTTTGGGCATCTTGGTAGGGCACCAAAAGCAAGCAGAGTTGGCCACATAAAAGTCCATTGTCCCCTCACTACTGGAGCTTAACAGCCTGCCTTTGAAAGAGATGGCGTGTACAATCAAGTCTCAGCTCTGCGGAATGTTGAGTTCCTGCATGGCTATAAGCAGACGGCATCAATGCCCCCTGTCCCCCTGCCCTTACAGCCTCCGTTCACAGGGCTCACTTTCACCTGACAGTCCCTTGTTCTTTGCCTGAGGGCTTTCTGTGGCCATCGAAGCTCCCTTTGCTCACTGAAGGAACCTGGGAATTCATGCAGTCCTGCCCCCTGCCTCCCTCCCAGCAGCCTCAACCAACGACTTACAGAACTTTGCTGTATATACTCCCAGCTCCTCTCCCCTTACATGGGTTAATTCCAGGGCACTATATTCTGTACTGGTCTCCAGACTTCCCCCAGTCACCTTTGGGGACAGCTGGATTGACAAGGCATTGTTTATTGGCCATGTTTTCTCCCTGTCTCTCTTCCCCACTCCTCTACCTGGTGTTTCCTTTATCATTCAAATAAACTAAAAACCCTTAAAATTTTGTCTCAGAGTCTATTTCTGGGGAAACCCACACTACAACAATGACCAATAATAATGTTAGTTTCCCATTGTTGGCTCCTAACGACTGTGGATGTCATTTATCTCACTTGACAGCTGTGCCTGAGATCAAGCACTTTGTTCTCACAACCACGAAGTCCTACAGCCAATGGGCCACACATAACAAAGCCGAGGAGGAGGAGGGGTCTTGGTTTATTTTGGTAGGGGTGTGTATGTGTGTGTGCATGCACACGTGTGCATGCATACACACGGCCAGTTCCTTTTCCAAAATAAAATATTTATCATTTTGGGGTGGGGCCGCTTTTCATTCATGATATTCTGAATCTTGCTATATGATACTGATATTCTGGAGTTTAGTGTAGCCCCAAATAAATCAATTTAAAATGTGTCAAAGAAAGAAAAAACTGTTTCTTTAGTACAATTATGATTTCTTACCGTATTTATCTATTAGGGAGAGTTTTGGTTTTATAGGAGATGAAATGCATCCTACTTAGTGTTTGTTCTGTTCTCCCCGTTTCCTTCTCCCCGTGCCGCCTCTCCCTTCCTTCTGTCACTCCACATTCTTTCCCTACACCTGGTCTTTCTCTGGACCTCTTGCAACCCTTGCACACACCTTAAAATGACAAACTCCAGATGGCTCCTCTAAACAGCTCGAACACATTTTTGCATAACAACATATCTCCTGATATCTTTACCTCACATAAATTATTCTAAATGGCATTGTCTTCTGAGAAAAGAGCTCAAGTACTGCTAGTCAGAATATTCTTTAAAAGTTGCTGGGTATTCTTAGAATCATGAGTTATAGCTGTAAGACTTGGGTAACTTAAGAGACTTCAGACATACATTTCCTAGTGGAGGATATATACAACCTGGTTGGTGAAGAATCAGATGGAGAGAAATATCTTTTAAAATGTACAAGTACTCTTTTTTATTTATTTATTTTTTTAGAGTATGGCAGGACATTCTATCTACATACCTGAGCCTAAGTGGCTTTGTCATTAATGGTGACACCAAACCAGGGATTCTCTTTGAAACTGGAACACCTGGAAGAGATGATGGATAATTGCTCTATTGGTGGGGCAATAATTGCTCTGTTGCCCATTGGATAATTGTGGTTGGTGCTATGGACTGAATGTTCCCACAAACTCACAGAAGCTTCATCCCCACTGTTACTGCTGAGGGTGGGAAATCCTATTATGGCAATTGAAAGGTGTGGCCTTGAAGAGGTGATTAGATTGTGAGGACAATGCCATAGTGAATGGATTAAACCATCTGATGGTTTGACAGTGGTTGTAGGTGTGGTTCTGATGGCTTTAAAAGAACAGCCAGTGAGGAGGTCAGCTCTCTTCCAATGTGATACTGTGCATCACTGAAGTCACCACCAAAGAAGGCCGTCACCAGATGTCTCTGTTCCCTGGACTTTGGACTTCGCAGAATCTGAACCTGTAAGCAATAAATATCATTTCTTTACAAATTACACAGTTCCGGATATTACTGTTATAAGCAACAGAAATGGACTAAAATAGTTATGTCAAGAACTCAGATGATTTTAGAATCGGTGGGACTGAGAAACAAAAGGGAGATTTTTTTGGTGTCTGTTCATGTCATTTCTGGGGTAGCAAGATCAGAGGAAATGGTTCACAGCCAGTAAAAATTCTTAAATTAATTTCAATAGGGACCCAGAATTTTCAGAGTTCTTAAATTCTCCCTCTGCAAATTAGGGTGTAGGGTTTTATGGAGGTTATAATACTTTGAAGTTTTCAGTGGAGAAAGAGGAGTTTGCCATGAAAACATGGGATGTGTAACTAAAATATAGTTTATTTTGTTGGAGACTATTTTAGTTTTTTATGAACTGAATTTGCTTTTTAATAAAACAAGTCTTACCTTTTTATCCAGTCAAGCATAGCTCCCTTGCAAAAATGCCCAAATTTCTGTAATCTGGTGAATATAGAAGGCCCTTTTATGAGGAAGGAATCTGTAGTAGTTGTGGTGAGAGCCTCCTTCCCACACTGTGGGGATTTTCTAGTTGGTGCTACTTTAAGGTTCCTGTGGGCTTAGAGGGTTAATACTAATGAACTAGTGAAAATTGAAGTCTCCCACAGCCTAGTAAGTTATAAACTTTTTTTTTTTTTTTTTTTTTTTTTTTT
>NW_007731266.1:143799-147718 GCF_000696425.1 Galeopterus variegatus | reverse complement strand
GGATTTTCTAGTTGGTGCTACTTTAAGGTTCCTGTGGGCTTAGAGGGTTAATACTAATGAACTAGTGAAAATTGAAATCTCCCACAGCCTAGTAAGTTATAAACTTTTTTTTTTTTTTTTTGGAGTGGGGGCTGTCTGATTTGTATGAAAGGCTTTTAATCTCCTTGGATTCATAGTTTGGGTGCTTTTCCCCATCGATCAAGCATACATAATAAACATTTCTTTCTCCTAGAGGAGACAAAAGAAAATGAATGAATGCTGGTGAAAAGTGATAACTTTAGGTTAAAAAGAATGTTATTGATTTGCTCTGTGCTATTTGAATTATTCATAACAAAAAAGAGAGAACAGAAGTGCTTAGGGACAACATTTATTGAAAAGTCATAATGTTAAAAGTAGGGAAAATTGAGAGTTAGAGATAAAGAAATTTTTCATTCTCTGATCTTTAATTCAGATATCCCTCTCTAGTCTTTGACAGCCAAATGAGCACTGGGAAAAAGAAGAATTAGCATGTGTACAGCTCTATTGCTTGGATAGGTGTGTACAAGACTATCAATTAAGCTCCAAGCTTCAGTTGGGGTGTTTTTGATGAATTTTCAACTCCCAATTTCTTTGACCACATTTTCTCATTCCTAAAATGGACCTGCTTTTACTTAGATTTCTCTCTCTCTCTGTGTCAGTCTCAACCTCTCTACTTCTTTCTCTAAGTCTTTCTTGATGCATATTTCAAAAAGTCAATCCCCCCTTCAGTATTTATGGGGAGTTAATTCCAGGACCTCTCAAGGATACCAAAATCTACATACGCTCAAGTCCCTGATATAAAAAGGCATAGTATTTGCATATAACCTATGCACATCCTCCTGTATACATTAAATCATCTCTAGATTACTTACAATACCTCACACAATGTAAATGCTATATATATAGTTGTTATACTGTATTGTTTAGGAAATAATAAGAAAAAAGCCTGTATATGTTTAATACAGATGTAACTTATTTTAATGTTTTTGACCTGCAGTTGGTTGAATCCATGGATGTGGAATCTATAGATTTGGAGGGCTAAATGTGAGGGTATATCTCTTTGTATGATCTATCAATACATACATATTCAAAAACAAATTTTAAGGCTGACAATTCCAAGTTTTGGTGAGCATGTGGAGAAACAGGGACTTTTATATACTCCTGATAGAAATGTAAATTCTCACAAGATCCTGCAGAACAAAGACATTTTTTGATTTCCTGTTTAATTTCTTCTTAGACCCATAGGTCATTCAGAGCTTGTTGTTTAATTTCCATGTATTTGTATAGTTTCCAGAGTTTCACTTGTTATTGATTTCTAGTTTTAATCTGTAGTGTTCTTAAAAGATCCTTGAAATGATTTCAATTTTATTAAGTTTAGTGAGACTTGATTTGTGACCTAACATGTGGTCTATCTTGGAGAATGTTCTGCATGCTGTTGAGAAAAATGTATTCTGTAGTTGTTGGATGAAATGCTCTGTAGATATCTGCCAGGTCTAATTTGTCTAAAGTGTAGTTGAAATCCTGTGTTTCTCTGTTGATTTGTTGCCTGGATGATCTATCCAGTGTCGAAGAGCAGTGTTCAGGTCCCCTACTATTATCATACTGGGGTCTGTCTCTTTTTTTCTTTTTGGCCTAATAGTGTTTGCTTTATATTTCAGTGCTCTAGTGTTGGGTGCATATATATTTATGATTGTTACGTCTTCTTGCTGGATAAATCTCTTTATCATTATGTAGTGGCCGACTTTGTCTCTTTTTCTGGATTTTGGTTCAGTCTATTTTATCCAATATAAGAATAACTACTCCTGCTCAGTTTTGTTTTCCATTTATGTGGTATATCTTTATCCATCCCTTCACTATTAGTCTCTGTGTGTGTGTTTTACAGGTGAGGTGAGTCTCTTGAAGACAGCATATAGCTGGTTCCAGCTTTTTAATCCAGTTGGTCAGTCTGTGTCTTTTGAGTAGGTAGTTTAATCCATTTACATTTAGGGTTGTTATTGAAAGGTATTGTTTTACTCCTGGCATTTTGTCAATTTTCATTTGGATGTTTTAAATATCTTTTGTTCTTTTTTTTCCCTTTTTTTGTTTGTATTTGAAGTTTGTTGGTTTTTTGAGGTGTAAGATTTATTTTCTTTCTCTTTCTTATTTGCATTTTTGTTCTACCAGCAAGTTTTATTCTTTGTGATATTTGTGGTTTGTTCTTTGGGTGGTGGCATATTTTCTTTTTTCTTTCTTTTTTTCTTTTTTGTATTTCTAGTATCTCTACATTGATGTTTGGTTATCTGGTAGAGCAGTTGCTTCTTCCATTACTCTGGAGTGGGCTTCGAGGAGAGAGAGTTTCTCTCTTTTTCTGATTTCTGCTGGTAACTCTCCTTGTGTCAGTGAAGTCAAGTGGGCAATGGGCTACTTGCACAGTGGCTGTGGCTGCTACTGTGGTGGTGAGCCGCCTTTGCTGTGGCAGTGGCTGTCATGGACCATCCTCACAGAAGTGGTGTTTTCAGTGTGCTCCTGCCTTCCACCCTGCGGTGAGGGTGCCTATGGCTCCTGCTTATGACCCTGTGAATGCTCTTGCCTTCTGCCAGGTGATGGGGGCTCTCCTTATTTTATTTCTTAAGTTGGGTGTTCATTGCATTATTCTCCATTTGTTTTGCTATATATTAAATGTTGTCCCCCCCAGTGAATTATTAAATGGAAACAGAAAAGAACAAATAGCATATTAGCATATTAGTGAATCAGGTGTTGTATTCGCTGTGAATAATAGTTATTTCTAAGCTTAGGAGGGCCCTGTAANCTCTTGCCTTCTGCCAGGTGATGGGGGCTCTCCTTATTTTATTTCTTAAGTTGGGTGTTCACTGCATTATTCTCCATTTGTTTTGCTATATATTAAATGTTGTCCTCCCCAGTGAATTATTAAATGGAAACAGAAAAGAACAAATAGCATATTAGCGAATCAGGTGTTGTATTCGCTGTGAATAATAGTTATTTCTAAGCTTAGGAGGGCCCTGTAAATTGAATACTAGAAGTGCTCATACAGTGAGGGCTGGATAGAGCTTGAGTCTCTGCTAAGTTTGAAAAAAAAACCAAATGCACTAAGTAACTTCATGCAGCAAGCATTTACTAGTGAACACCCATAGAGTCAAAGAAGGCAAGATGACCTGAAAACCAATAAGTGATTAGCTTTGCCAATTAAAGTGAGCTCAACTGCTTTGTCTACTCTTTGTTTTAAAAACCGTTTTGTTCTTCTGTGGCTCTAGCACAGGTCTTGTCCATTTATGTCTGAACTATTTTCACACTGCTGTCTGGATGCCTTTTATCATGTCCATGTCAGCATTTTCTTTCATATTTGCATTTTTGGTGGGTGGTATGCTATTCAAAGTACATATCAGAGCCCACTCATTTATTCAAACAGATATTTTTGAGAGTCTCCTATATGCCAAGCATTGCTAGACATTGACTCAAGCCTTGTAAATTGAATATTTGCTAAACACTGAATAGTAATTTTCCAGTTGCAAGATGTGGCCTAGATGGGCCAGAAAGATGAGGAATGAGGATGCTCTGAGTGACCTCTCTCTGATGCTATGAGCTTCCTGTCCTCTATCCTCACTGGGCCCTCCTAGAACCAAAAAATTGTTGGTGTCTGACATGTTTTTAAAAGATCCCCCAAACAAAGCCCAGAGTCTCTTACATTATGCTAGTGTTATCCATAGTTATCATTAAAAATATAAAACTTTTACACTTTTAGTAATAAAAAGCGGGAAACAGTTCTGAGATTAATTTATCTTTCTACTTAGTTGTGGGGCTGATTTTAAAAGTTTAAAAAAGCTTACTATGGCTTAATTGTTCTAACAATTAAGTCCAGAAGAACTAACATGGAGCCATGCTGCATGTTAAAGAAGCATCTCAA
>NW_007731266.1:141175-142576 GCF_000696425.1 Galeopterus variegatus | reverse complement strand
GTTTTATCTTTTCTCTGTTCTCCAAGCCTGGTAAATGGCAGGATGGAATTTTACTTTCTGATTCAAGCTAATTTTTACTTTCTCAAAGTATGAGCTTATTTAATCCTCAGAACAATTCCATGGAGTAGGTAATATTATAGTCCCATTTTAATAGATAAATAAACTGAAGCATCACGAGAAATAAGTTACCTAAAAGTGGGTAGGGGTCATGAAGAGTGATACCAGGCTTCAACTCAGGCCATCTGTCATCAAAACCAAGGACTGAGACGCTACGTTGTACTGCCAAATGAGACTTTATACTCAGGCCAGTAACAAATATTATCTTAGCAAATGAAAATAGAACTCCTCTCAGGGAAGAAAAAATTGTTACAAACATTTCTGAGGCCAGAATGTGAGAAGGTTTAGTCCATGTGATGGCACAAATAGAGTAAATGAGCTGCTCCCCCTACTCACAGGGAAAGCCCTAACCCTTGCAAATGCTCACTATGTGTCAGGGGTCACTTAACCCAACCTTTACAAAAATTCTGTGACCCAGGGCACTTCCCATTTTACAGACCAGCAAAATGTGGCCCACAGACGTGAAGTAACTTGCCCAAGATCATGTGAATCTTAAGGGGCATAGCCGAGATCCACACCACAGAGGCCAGGCTCTGTAAGCTAATTTTTAAAAATTATTTTGTTATATAGGAATACACAAGAATAATGGGTTGCAGGGACAAAAGGAAAAGAGATAGGAACAGAGGTGAGAATAGCTGAGCCCCATTGCAGGGGAACAGAAGGGCTTTGAAGCTCTGATGGCAGATATTCATTTTAAAGTTATTTAACTTGCTATAATATAAACATATCTCTCTCCCCAAATCTGCTATAGGCATACAGGTCTTGTGTAAATAGGATTCTTTGACCATAGAAGTGGGGATCAGGGAAAGAATATGAGTTTTACAACTGGTTAAAAAAAAGTCACATACTAAATAGTGGAAGGTGTATAATTCACTGGAGGTTGAAAGTAGAAGACAGAAGGAATTGTAAGAACATGGCCTCAGACATTTACAGTTTGGGGCAGGGAGGGGTTTTGGAATTTTCCAGACATGCAAAACAGTTTGGGGACAACATTATTTAGACCTTAAGGAGCTGGAAGACTTTAGTTTACATCCAGTTTGCATGTCCATTAAGCAGTTTTGGAGAGAACATCCAAAGAGTTGAATTTAATCACATCAGTAGCAGGTGATGTATAATTAACTATAAATTATTGCTGGCACCTAAATAAATATTTGTTGAATAAAAATAATGAATAAATTAATGACTGGTTCTTTTTAAACAACAATAATTGATGAATGGAATTAAATTAAGTATTTCATTCTGTTATGCTTATAGACAATCAGAAAACTTTTCCCACTCCCATAG
>NW_007731266.1:130986-140396 GCF_000696425.1 Galeopterus variegatus | reverse complement strand
AATTAAGTATTTCATTCTGTTATGCTTATAGACAATCAGAAAACTTTTCCCACTCCCATAGGATTTATGTCTTCATCTTGTGAGTTAGAGTAGAGGGTACAGATGGTTGCTAATACCCCACAGTTTATGACGGTGGTACCTAATGTATGTGTCACGGATAAGACCAACAAGTAGGTGGTACGTGATTCATGAAATTCCATGTAACTGAAGTTAATGTGATGAGATGAGTTACATGTTAAACACAAAGCACAAAGTCTGTCATGATCAACGTTTATTTTTTTCTTTTCTAAATTTTTGTGCATGCACAACTTTTAAGACCCATTTTATTGAACATGTTAAACTATTTATTTCTTTTTGAGATTTTTTTTTAATGAACATTCATTTACTCCACAAGTATTTACTGAGTGCACATTTCCAGGCTGTGATGCAATGTTGGTCTTGAGTGCAGGTATTTGGCAGCATTCTTGGTAGCAAATAACACGATCTACTCTACCAGTTAAATAATAAAATAAGCTTATTCCAATAGAGTAAATAGCTCATAGCATTACAGAGGGCAAGGCAATTAGGCATGAAGCCTGTGCAGTCAGGAATGATGCCCACGTGGCACCACCGGCTGCTCTAGGAGGAACCAAAGTGCTGCCACCTTCAGGCACCAACCACCAGGTTTCACCACAGGTGCTTTGTTGTGGGTGCTGTCTCCACGATGTCAGTGACTGCTCTACCTGGAGTGGGCACTATCTCTGTCACAGTCAGTTACCCTCAGCAGGGAATGGATTCCGCACAGCAACTACGTTTGCTTCCAAATCCAAGTTGGGAATATGTGATTGGTGGAGTTTAGGTTACATGTCTTTGTCTTAGTTACAAAGAAGTCGGGAAAAGTGAGTGAGTGAGTTCTGGTTTCTACCTGCAGGAGGCAGACTTACAATGTGTAACAGTATCCAAACATGGAAGGGCCACTCAAATCATGGGGGGGAGTCACACACATGGCGCACATCCACCTCAGCCTTGGAGTCCGTGTGGAAGGATACAAGGGGACTTGAAAAACTTTATGGAAAAACAGAATTAAAAGATGATGTGAATCTTTCCATAAACTTTTTGAAGTGCCCTCATATGCTGAAGCATACTTTGGACAAGGAAAGCTCTCCTCTAAAAGATCTTAGCCTGCTGCCCTATTTTACCGGGTCCCCCTGCACGTGCACATAGTAGCCAATGGCCTTTTCCCCTGATTCCTTTTCATGGGGCTGTGGCCAGGCTCTTCTGAGACATAGAGAACTGCTGGGCTGACAGTGCAGTGAAGAGCCCAAAGCCCCCAAAACAGAGCTGTGCTCATTAACGGCTCTTCTCCTCAGGTTTCTCTGCCCAGGGCCAATATCTTGGTAGACAGAGAGGCAGATGGGATCAGAACCAAGTTAGGCCCCAAATCATTTCTGAGTTTTGCTCCTGGCAGAAAAGCCCCACACCTGACCCCGAGGAGAAGCCTGCAAATTGGCCTTCAGAGCTCTCCTTGGTGGCTGGAGAGAGACCAAACACTGCAATTAAGGCTGGGCCAGGCATTCAATTACCCTGTTTCTTTTCTACTGCCCTGGTCACTCTGGAGCGAAGGGAGTCCCTCTGTGGGCACAGAGGGCAGCTCTAGCTTGACTGCTCTGCTTGGAGGGACGGGCTGCCATTTGAGCCTTGGATTTCTTTTAAATTTATTTTTATTTTATCCAAAGGAAATAAAATCATGTGTTGAAAATACATCTGAACTCTCACGTTTTCTGCAGCATTTTTCACAGTAGCCAGGATGTGGACTAAACGTAAGTGTTCATCAATGGAAGAATGGACAAAGAAAAAGAGATACACACACATTAGCTTGATTTTGATAATCATTTCATAATATATATATCAGATCATATACCTTAAATGTCTACAATTTTTACTTGTCAATGATACCTCAGTTAAGCTGAACAGATGTATCTATCTCCCATCCCATCTCAATAAAGCTGAAAAGAGATCTATTTTTCTGTCTGTCTATCTATCTCCCATCCCACCTGCTCTTTTTATAATGTGACAATTCCTCCTTCCACTGAAAGGTGAGGCTGTGTTCCCTCCTCTTGAATCTGGAGCTTGTCACCACAATAGGTTGTGGTGGAAGTGATGCTATGTGACTTATGAGGATGGGTCATCAAAGGTGGTACAGCTTTCATCACACTCTCTCTCTCTCACCCTCCCTGAGACTTGGGAGCCTTGAACCACTGTGTAAAAAGTCTGACCACCTGAAGCTGCCGTGCTTTTGAGACCTTGTGGAGAGACCACATAGAGACAGGGAGAGTTGCCCATGAAGCCCCAACTGCTCCAGCTGATGTCTGTTTGAGATGACCTCAGTCTCAGTGACCACGTGACTGCAACTTCATGAAAGACCCTAAGACAGAACTCCCAGTTGAACTGCTCCTAAATTCCTGACCCACAGATATAATGAGAGGTTATAAATGATTATTGTTTTAAGCCACAAAGTTTTGGAGTGAATTATTGTGTAGCAATGGATAATGAATACAGAAAGTTTCACAGTCAATAATTATTGAGGTCCTTACAAATTAGTTTACAACCCATTTTGGTTGAGTGTTGAAGATTTTTGTAATAATAATAATAATAATAATAATAATAATAAATTCCTTACAAATTAGTTTACAACCCATTTTGGTTGAGTGTTGAAGATTTTTGTAATAATAATATTAATAATAATAATAATAATAATAATAATAATAAATAATAATAATAATAATAATAATAGAACTTAACTTTTATTGTGGATTTGGCATGTGTCAGGTAATAATAATAATAATAATAATAGAACTTAACTTTTATTGTGGATTTGGCATGTGTCAGGTACTGTCCTAAGTGCTTTCCACAAATTAACTCATTTAATTGTAGCAACCCATGGTCTCAACATGAAATATGTTTAAAAGGAAGCACAGGCAAGGTAATCTGCTTGTTTGTCACACAGCTGATGGCAGATGAGGAGCTAACAAATCACATACATACTTACTCTGTCAAATCTAAAGTCATATAAAGTCACACAGAATACCATGAGGACTTTACACCAAAAATGGAATTTGAACACAAGAAGTATTGTCAGTGGAGAAGGAGAAATTGGCATGTGTTTCTCATTTTGGTGACACTTTAATGAAAATAAAAGTAAAATTATCCAGGGATCTGTTTGTAAAACCAGGATCAGTTTACAAATGAATGTTTGCATATTTTGAATTAATAAAACTGGCTCCATATTCACATGCTGGTGTAAAGAATAAGCCTGTGTTCAGAAATTATTACTCAACACATTTGATAACTAAGAACATTTGTCATTGTGGTCAAAAAGTTATTTAGTATAAAAGAGCAAAAGAAAATTTGAAATAATTATAGTATTTATTGATCACTTAGTAAGTGATGATATAGTCATTTTCTCATTTAATTCTCCCAACAATTTTCAGAGAATCCTCTTATTGATGTCATTTTACAGAAGAGGTTAAGTAGCTTGTCCAAATTCCTGGAGCTAGGAGGTGGTTGGGCTGTGTTTTGAATCCAGACCCAAGAGATGTGAACGTCCCAGAGTGTACTCCCTGTCCTCTCCTTCTTAGTGTATTAGATGACTGATGTCACCAACATTTCTTGTCATAAACTGAATTTTCTCACCCACTTGGGAATGTTTGAATAGTTTTTAAATTTGTGGGAAGAGGAAAAGAAAGAAGTTTTAGGCAAAGAGATTCCTTTTTTCTGTTTCTGACAAGTTCGGTCTTTGTAACNGAGCTAGGAGGTGGTTGGGCTGTGTTTTGAATCCAGACCCAAGAGATGTGAACGTCCCAGAATGTACTCCCTGTCCTCTCCTTCTTAGTGTATTAGATGACTGTTGTCACCAACATTTCTTGTCATAAACTGAATTTTCTCACCCACTTGGGAATGTTTGAATAGTTTTTAAATTTGTGGGAAGAGGAAAAGAAGTTTTAGGCAAAGAGATTCCTTTTTTCTGTTTCTGACAAGTTCGGTCTTTGTAACCTGCAGCAAGAAAACAGGTTGCCTGAGCACACTTCCGTCTCTTACCTGGAACTCTCCTCACCAGCCTTTGCCCAACCAATACCCCATTGATCTGGTTCTTTTGTCTTTGTTGAGGAGTCAGCACTGCTGGGGCCTTTTCTGGCCTCTCCACAAAGCACTGAGGACACCTTACTGTCAGTTACCTTTATGTGTAAGTCTATCTCTGTGTAATATCAGAAGAGTCTGTTTTTGTTGACACTCTTGGCCGCTGCTCTGGGGGCTTCCTGAAGGCAGAGACTGTCCTGTTCACTCTTGTTTCTCCAATGACTAGCTCTGTTTCTAGCCCATAATAGGTACCCAGAATGTAGTTGTGGACTAAATGAATAAATGTGAGTTTTTGAGTAAAAGGAATTATGTGTTCTAAGGCTTGTATTCCCCTCGCTTAACCATGTCTGATGGATAGCAAGTGCTCAAAAATGTTTGCTAAATGAATTGGTTCAGCAGATTAGGAGTTTTAGCTAGAGTCCTAAGAAGCAGCAGTTTTATGGAAAGCAGTAAGCTTAAGTATCCCCCAAACGAACATATTTCTTTTAAAGGAGCTTTAGAAAACCAAATGCCCTTGCATTCTGGAGGGAACAGAGATATTTTCACTTTATACCTAATGAAGGATAAGATGTTCTTTTGATTTTTTCCTCTTTCAAAGCCAGTGCTTTCACCTACAACATTGGTCTAGCAGTTATTTGGAAGTGAAATTAAGTTTAGAGCTGTACCCCTATTCCTCTAGCCTCTTTTCATGTTGAAAGAAAAAATATTGGATTCCCAATTTCAAACTTCAAGGTTGCTGGTGCCTGGATATGACGAGCAGGGAGCCGTGTAGGCCAGGGGGGAATATGTTTACTTAATTTCATGCCTATCGCAGCTGGCCGTGACAAGTTGGCTCCTACCGGATTATCCAAAAAATAGTGTTCTTCTATAGCCACAAGACCCCAAAGTGATCACATTGCCCAATTGTTCTACAACTGAAGGAGATGTAGACTCAGGGAGGGGAAGTTTCTTGCCCAGGTATACACAGTTAGTAGGAGATCTAGACACCAGTTCTCTAGAATCTGTGTCATTTTCACTATATCAACACATTTTATTGTTGCCCATAAATCACTGAATGAGTCTCCTACAGACTTCTTGAGCATAATGGCTTTGCTTCTCTCCCCTACTCTATTTCTGAGGATCATGCTGTACATATCCTGAGCTCAGCCTATCATGTTCTACCTAGAATGAAAAGTTCCCATCACCGCAGGCATTGTGTGATAGGAAGGGAAGGTCTCCTCAACACCTGCTTTTCTATTCATTAAATAATTTTCCCAAGTATTAAATGGCCAAATTTCCATGCTTAGTCAACCCTCATAGCATAATCATGTGACCTCACCTGGGGCTGACACTGGCAGAGAGAGGGAAAAATGGATGCCCCGGAGTTTTCCATTTAAAAAACAGTGGAAGTCCATGTTTAACGAAGGCTCCTGGGTATTGAGTCTGATTATCTGCCATTCTACTTTCAGAGCAAAGTTTTCCTTCTATTTGTCAGAGAGTGTGTCTCCTTCCTTCATTCCTTCCCCAATTCTCTATCTGTAAAGTTTCTTTGATTGCAAAGCTGGTTATAAGAATCCGCTTTGGCTAATTTAAGAGAAAGTGGTTTATTGGAAGGCTCTCATGGGCTCACAGAACTGAAGGCAGGTGGACCCTGAGAGACCCTCCCAGAGGAAGCAGTGTGGTCAGGAAGCTGCCATAGGCCTGGACACTTCTTGGTTTTTTAGGGCCCTTATCCTGTCTCTCTGTTTAAGGTTCATGTTCCAGGATGGGAATGTCTGGTGGGTCTGGCTGAGTCACTTGACTTAAGCAAGCAAGTCTAGCTCAGGAAAGCAGGGCTTTGATTTCACCCCATCTAAGTCCGAGTTTTCTGAAGAGCAGACCAAAACAAGGATTCAAGTGCAAGCAGTATATTTGGGAAGTGATCCCAGGAAGCAAAGCACCTGGAGGGCACTAGGGAAAGGAAGGCAGCTGGTAACAGGTGCCTAACTAAGCCAGCTGCCACACTGGACACCTGGAGCTTAATACCACAAGGGAACTTGGAGAGCCTGAGTGGAACCCATACCACAGACTTATTCTACCCAAGGGCAAGGGAGTGGGCTTTATATTCACCAGCTCTCATCAGTCATTGCTTGACAGCTCTCAGGAGGAGGTGATAGCAGTCAGTCCTCATATACTTCCAGCATGCCACAGGTAGGAGTGGTTTCAGAAAGAGAAGCAGAGGCTGGCAGCTGGAAGCCAAGCAGTCTTACACAAACATGGTATATTTGTTTCCTATTAATTTTTATTATTTTCCTATTAATTTCCTAATTACCACAAATTTAGTGGCCTAAGACACAAATTTGTTTACAGTCTGGAGGTCAGAAGTCTAAAATCAAGGTGTTGAAGGGTTGCATTCTTTCTGGAGGCTCCCGGGGAGAATCTGTCTCCTTGCTTTTTTCAGCTTCTAGAGGCCACCTACATTTCCTGGCTCGTGGTCCCTTTTTCTGCCTTTAAAGCCAGCAGGGTAGTGTCTTCTTTCTCTGACTCTGCTTCCCTCTTCTTCCACAGTCATATGGGCCTCTCCTCTTCTGACTATTTCTTCTCCTGGCTCCCTCTTACAATAACCCTTATAATGACATTGGGTCTACCCATGTAACCTGGAGAATCTTCCAATCTCCATGTCCTTAACTTAATGACATTTGCAAAGTCTCTATCTATGTACGTCAGGCAACATTTTCACAGGGCTCAGAAATCAGGACATGTCCATCTTTAAGGCACTGTTAATCAGTCTGCCATATACTGTTGGGCCTGAGGCTGGCCAGCCTTTATCTAGGACAGGAGGGTACTGTTGGGAAGGGATGGTGGTTACTAACCAGTCAAGGAATAACACATTTCTTCTACAGAAAAAGATTGTCTCCTTCCCCCCCCACCCCCCACAGGATAGATTGTCCTCCCCATTCTCTCTGCTTGGTTTACAAACAAGGTCAGATGAGGAAAAATAGCAGGCTCTGAATAATTCTTGATCCCTGATCTTTGGAATAATTGGAGACCAGTCCCCAGCACCTGTGGGAGTCCCTGTAAATCTCTCCCAAGATTCCCACTCTGATTCCCACTTGGCTGAGAGCAGTGCAAGTCACTTTCACCCTTTCCTCCTGGTCCGGGTCACTTTCCACTGAGAGCTCGTCTGCACCCACTTCAATCAGCACCTCCAAACTGGTGACTTGACTCCCAGATAAAGTGCCCGGTAGGTGCTGGAGCTCCCTAAATATTTGCTGGAAGAAAGGGAGGAGGAGAATGCAGATAATGATGGAGCCCTGGTGTGTATGTATGTATGTATGCGTGTGTGTGTATATGTATGTATATGTGTGTATGTGTATTCACACTTAGCAGCTCTGACATCAGAGTAAACCCTGCACATAAACCAAGAAGTGAGGCTGGCCTGGAGTCTTTAAGCTGAAGTGAGGGACACTGTAATTTATTTGAGTCAGTCCTCAGCATATATAAGGAACCACCTCTGGTGCTTCTCCCGTATTGCTGACATGCAGAGCAGTGAGGCCAGGGCTCCAGCCCCTGACCCATCCCACACTTTGGTGCAGACCCAGCTCCCCATCCCAGGCAGGAGCAGAGCTGTTTTGGAGGAAGTGCTGACACCGTCTTGGTGGTGTGGAGGGCCTTTCTCCAACGGGCAGTTTCAGTTGCAAGGCAAAACTGTTATTCTGGGTACTCTGGGAATAAATTATAAGAATCATTTCCCCACATGAGTTCCCACACAGTCAGAAGAAATGAAATATCTCTCAATCAATTCCACTGGTTTTGATGTCAAGCTCCTAAGACTCTGAGGCTCCCATGCTACACTCCCTTCTCGTTCTCCACATATGTCCCCATCACTCACTCTCCAGACCTGACCTGGGCAATCTAGTCATACTCAGGGAGCTAAATGCAACACGCCTAAGGTGTGTGTGTGTGTGTATCAACAGAAAGCTGTGCTGTCCAAATACCAAATTTTGGCTGAAATTTAGTTTCTTCTGAATATAACATTTTGGATGGGGGAAAAAGCCCTAGTCCTTTCCCATCCCTACTACACCCCTGCCCCTACCCTGCCCAATGCCAAGAAAAACACCACTGTTGCTGACCTTTTTTGTGGTCCTGACTCTCAGCTTTCACATGGAAAAGCCTTCTGAGGAGCAACCGACTGTAAGTAGGAGATGTTATTCCAGTTACATTTTCTGTGGGAATTACATTTTTATTTTTCTTACTGCTAGGGTTTCCATGCTACATCATGAGTGTCTGCTGGGCCTTAGACTTTCAGGTCTGCTCTACCCATCTGAATCATGGAAAACTTAAAAGGAAATGAGGATTTAAGACACTTTGCTAATGTCACACAGCAGGCTGCGCGTACGGCCTGCATGTGAACCAAGAATCCCCTCTCCAGTTCTACTGGTGATTTTCAAAAATTTCCCTATTTTCAAAACCAACATGAGTGGCCTGGCAGGGAAGTTTCTGCATCACAATCTGAGGACATTTTTTCTTCTTAGTCTTAGAAAGTACAGATAGGGGTGTGAGAGTGTAAGAGGGTCCTTGTGTGGTTTGTGGGACTGCTGCCTACCTCTGTCAGACTCCCCCCTGAGATTCTAAAAGCTGTTTCCAATATCCGTGGGGTATGGCAAAAGATAATGTGTCCACCTTCAACTTTACCACTTACCGCGTTTGTAAAAATTTAAAATTCTGAATGCTCCCCAGCTTGAAACCCTGCAAGGATGTAGAAGCTGGAGCATTGCCCTGTTATGTGACAGCTCTCAGGAAAACACTGCAGCCAGACCAGGTGGCTGCATGGTATCGCCTCTTAATCAGCTCCCCAACGCCATTGGGATCAAGTGTGAGTCCTAACAGTGGTTCATGAGGCTTGAAGACTCCCCTGTGCAGTTCTGCTTCTTAACTCCATTGCACTGAAACTGTGTAGTCAATATCTACCTTGTCTACTTGTGTATAAGCTCTGGGAAGCAAGTGACCATGTTTCCTTCATTCACAGCTGTACCCCCAGAGCTTAGTGGAGTTCCTAACACATAGCAGGTGAGCAATCATTGTTTGTCAGAAGAGTGAATGGGATTGAATAACTTCTTTGGTTGACTGGAATGACTAAAGTTAGGAGGATTTAGGGAAGCTTGGATCACTTGCCTGGGTCACACTATAACTTCGCACGAAGGGACTTTGAACCTAGAGGCCCTTGCTATACTTACTTTGTGTCCATGGCCACAGAGACAATGGTTTAATGTGCCTGAAAGGAACACAGAGGCTGGAGTTTCTTGCTTGTTTGTGTAAGTACATGCAGCAGAAAT
>NW_007731266.1:127741-130418 GCF_000696425.1 Galeopterus variegatus | reverse complement strand
CTGAAAGGAACACAGAGGCTGGAGTTTCTTGCTTGTTTGTGTAAGTACATGCAGCAGAAATGACCACCACATGTCTTTAGGCCTGGTCTCCGCCACATTTAGGTGGGTGAAAATTGGCTTAGTTTCTTCCCTTTTCTCAGAACAGAATTATGTCTTATCTTCTTGGGTATTTAAGCTAGCATGTATTCAAGTTAGGTAATATTTCTCCCCCCAAAAGTTGGAGAGCACCCCTTGCATACCCTTTCACACCCAGTGGGAGAGCTCGTCCACCTGCTGCCTCCCACCCTTGCAGGTGACCATCGATGCTGCTGGCTTCTATGCTCAACCTCAAACCATCGAAGTAGGGACACTATGTCCCTTTGTGCTGTGATCTACTTCACATGTTCCCAGGGAGGCTGAAGGCAGGCCTATGACACCCAGGAGCCATTAGATGGCTGTATTGCATTTCTTTCTATTAACAGATGTTTCTCCTCCCAATGCGAGCACTGGGCTCTGCCGCTCCCCGGAATCAGCCTCCCGACCGTGTGGGGAACAAACATTAGGAAAATCAGAGTGAGGATTTTTCTATCTCAGATCTGCATGGAACACTGTGTTTGCTTTGGCTTCATCACACTTCTCTGTCAGGGACTATGAAGATGTGCTGGAACTTTCCTCTGGAACACAGCTAGAGCCTAGCTTGTTGGCTTCCAGACCACATGGAGACAGTACGGCCTGATGCAGAGGCACTGGGCAAGTTGTCCGGAGTCCTGGCTTTTGTCCCACCTCTTACACTAATTGGAGACAGTGAGATTGTATTATGTGTCCACCGTTCTTCTTTCCCTACGCACACTTGTCATGGCTCATTGTGGGTAGAATATCTTTCCTGCTCCATTGACTTTGGGTTTGGTCAGTTGTTTTGCGTTAGCCAATGAAAGGTGAACATGACAGGATGCTAGTTACAAACTGAGGCTTCAAGAGCTGTCACAGCTCATTGCTCTTCTTCTTTTGCTAGTGCCTTGAGAAGAACTTGCCCTGGGTGGCTGCTGTAGTTTCCAGGTAAGACAAGTCCCACAAGACTACTGGTGAACATGCACACTTGTGAACAAGAAATGAATGTTTGCAGTTGCAAACCACTGATTTGGGGGTTGTTTGGTATGTGGCATTATTGCAGCAATATATAATTCAATGTAAAGAGTTTCAAGTTCCTTAATTTTACTTGGATTTATTTCCCACCACCCCTTGCCTTTGGTTCTGAGGTACGATTTGCACATAAATGACATGAACAGATATTACTGTTCTTACTGTTCATTGAGTTTTGACAATGTTATACACTCGTATAACCACCATCTCCAACAAGCTAATGACCACTTTCTGTCACTCCAGTGAATCCCTCAAGCCTCTTTCCAGCAGTTCTACCTCCCCCACTCCAGAGGCAACCACCTTCTGATTTCTGTCACTATATTTTAATTGCCTGTTCTTGGGTTTCATATAAATGCAGTCATACAATACAGTTTCTTTGAGTTGGGCTTTTTAAAATCAACATCATGTTTTTGAGATTCATCTATGTTGTGTGTATCAGTAATTTGTTCTTTGTATTGCTGACTAGCATTCCATTGTATGAATACACCACGATATACCACACTTTGTTTGTACATTTACTGTTGTACACTTACCTGGTGGTAGACATTTGGGTTGTTTCCAGATTTTGGCTATCGTAAATAAAACTGCTCTGTTTTCAGCACAAGTTTTCATTTCTCCTTGGTAAATAGCTTGAAATGAAATTACTTTTGTTTGTACATTTACCTGGTGGTAGACATTTGGGTTGTTTCCAGATTTTGGCTATCGTAAATAAAGCTGCTCTGTTTTCAGCACAAGTTTTCATTTCTCCTTGGTAAATAGCTTGAAATGAAATTACTGGGTTATAGGGCAAATTGTTTTCTAAAGTGGTTATACCGTATTACTGCTGATCAGCAAGGTATTACAGTTCCAGTTCCTTTACATCCTTGTCTTTTTAATTTTTCCCAGTCCAGTAGGTGTGCAGCGGCATCTTACTGTGGTTTTAATTTTCATTTCCTCAATGAATAATGGTGGTGAGAATCTTTTCATGTGCTTACAGGCAGTATCTTCTTTTAGAATGTGTCTGTTTAAATCCTCTGCCCATGTTTTAAATTGGATTTTTTGTCTTCTTATTAAGTTTTAAAAGTTCTTTATACATTTTTGATATAAGTTCTTTATGAGATGTATGCATTGTGAATGTTTTCTCCTAGATTGTTCTATCAGTAACTAGGAGGTGAGTGTTGACATTTGTGGATTTGACTATTTCTTCCTTCAGTTTTTGCTTCATGTGTTTTGAAGGTCTGTCATTCGATGCATTACTTATTTAGGATTGTTTATGTCTTCTAGATAAATTTCTTCTTTTATTACTATGAAATATTCTTTTTTGTCTCTTGTAATACTTTCTGTCCTGAAATATACTTTCTCTGATATTAATAAAGCCAGTTCAGCTTTTTTTCTTCATCTTGCTGTTTGCATGTTAGGTCCTTCCTCCTCCTTTTACTTTCAATCTACTTCTGTCTTTATATTTAGAGGATTCTCTTCAGACAGAAGAGAGTTGGGTCTTACTGTTTTGTCCTGTCAGACACTCTCTGCCTTTCAATGGTCTATTTCAATATTTAAATTTAATATAATTGGGCCGGCC
>NW_007731266.1:123534-126863 GCF_000696425.1 Galeopterus variegatus | reverse complement strand
ATAGAGAAGCAAAAAACTTTTCTTTCAATACCTTCTTAGGATGAAGTGTACATCATTAATATGGCTGTGAATATCATCCCACTTTTATGTGCTTTTTTACATTTTGCACTTGTCTGTCTTGATATTTGCTAATTCTTAGACTTTTTGATTTACTATTTGTCTTTCTGCTTGCTTCTCAGCTAAATAAAGGGATGGCTCTTTATTTTTTAAATTAATTAATTAATTAATTATTATTATTATTATTTTCCTTTTTGTCTTTTTTACTGACCGGTAACGGGATCACAACCCTCAGTGTCGCGCCCGTACCGGGGACCGGCAATGGGATCGCAACCCTTGGTGTTGCGCCCGCACCGCGCTCAGCCAGTGAGCGGGAACCAGTCTCCACATGGGATCCGAACCCTCGGCGGGAGCGCCGCCGTGCTCCCAAGCAGTGCACTCTCCAGTGCGCCACCGGGCCGGCCAGATTTTTTATTATTTTTATTTATACATATTTATGGGGGTCCATTCATTTTTAAACGGTTAACATGTGCTTTCATGTGCATGATCTCTCTCCGTCCTACCTCCCAGTCTGTAAATGCCTTTTCCTTCTTTATAGAATGACCACTCTCCCTCCTTCCTTTTGAAGCCATCTTAAGACAGCTTCTTCCTTCATACTTCACCCCCAAATTTAAACAGATCCATCCCTTGGGCACACAGTAAAAATGAGATTTATGCCTCATTATTCAACTGTTCACAAGTTTGAATTAAGAAAGCATACTCTAGAAAATCTTGTGAAGGGTTGGTGTTCATTTTGATTGGTCAGCACCTGTGTAATGCAGATTATTAAATACTTTGTAAATCATCCTAACAGGCTGTACAGTACATTGCATGGTGTGTACCTCATGGCATGTGCTCAACACTTGCTGCATTAAAGTATATCCCGAGTACACTTGCTACGCACAGTGTCTCTTGCTTCCTGCATCATTGCCTCCCCTTGATCTTTGGGGGCTAGGGCCTAATGAATAAATACTCTTCTTTTTTCAGGCAGACAATTCGAGGTACACTTTAACAGTCTCTCAGAGGACTCTATCCCCAACAGATGGAACCCGGTTGCCTACAGTGTTGACCAGCTCAATAATTATCCCTTGGATTACTTTTCCCTTCTTTCATGTCTTATTCTGCCCATTTCCCCACTCCTGTTCCCTGGAGTCACTTCTCAAAATAAATTTCCTGAGTGCAAACCTTTTTGGAAGATCCCAAGCTAAGACAATCTGTAAACAAGTAATTACAGTACAGAGTGATCGTGTGTGTTAATAGCTATCAGGATCACTGAAGGGGAAAGATAACCAAGGGATTCTTTATGGAAAAATTACATTTGCATTAGTCTTTAAGGATGAGTAGAAGTAAGGCAGATGGACAAGACAGATAAAAGCTTTCTATGCTGAAAGAACAGTGTAGAAAAGCGAGGACAGTAAAATTCCACGCTGGCCACCAGTGAGCACCCTCTTGGTACCCACACCCTTATTTCGTCCCCTCCTCCTCCCACATTGTACCAAGATTGACCTCTGTGACCAATAGAATATTACATAATTGATGGTTTGTATCTCCTGTGATTAACCTATAAAAGACTTCAACTTCCATCATTAGCTCTGTCCCTCTTGGGTCACTTGCTCTAGGGGAATGCAACTGTCCTATCATGAGGACATTCAGGTTGCCCGTGGTGAGACCCACATGGTGAGGAACTGAAGTTCCTGCCCAATAGTCAGTGAGGAGCTGAGGCCCGTCAACAGCCACATGAGTGACCTTAGAAGCAGGTCCTCTAGCCGCAGTCCAGCCTTGAGATGCCTGCAGCTCTGGCTGCCAGCTTGACTTCAGCCTTGTGAGGGGCCCTCAGCCAGAAACACCCAGCTAATCTCCTCCTGGACTTCTGAGCGTCAGAAGCTATGTGAGATAATAAGTGTTTGGGATAGTTTGTTATACAGCAATAAATAACTAATGCAGAAAAGAATTGTGAGAAAACATGATGTACTTTGGAACTGCAAGTGGAAGTTTTAGGCACCCTCAACTTCAAAAACACTTAGGCCAACATTGTGGAGATTAAATGTCTCTGGAGACAGAGCACCCACATTAAGTCCTGCGTCTGGCATGCGTTCGGTTTGTGATCTTGGGCAATCTGCTTGACTTCTAAACTTTAATTTTCACATAATGAATCTGANCACAAAGTCAAGACGACTGACTGACAAAGAGCCCAGCCTGCTTTCCCGTTCTTCTCAAGACCTACCCACTCCCGAAGTGCACGGTGGTGTTGGGACAGCTGCTGACATGATCCAGTCTGAGGAAACATGGTCCAGCCCAGGACAAAACCCCTGGTAGGCAAAGTAGGTGGGAGAACTAGACATTGGACATTAGATGAGGGAAAACCGAGGGTCACATTAGCCATTAGATGAAGTTTCTCTGAATGATCCTAGACTCTCCTTTTGCATCTTGTCTCCACCCCCCAACCTTCTTTGATTCCCCTCAAAATGCTGTGCCTTTCAGGTTTTCTCTCTGTCTTTCCTACCCTATGACGTTAAGTCATTGGACTGCTAGCCTAGGAGCATTTGTGTGTGAAGTTTCTCTATTCTCCCTGATAGAGTTGCAAGCATCTTAAGACAGTTGGAGCAGGTTTTTGTCTGGGTGTCAGTGAAGTTCTCAGAACCCAGGGAATGATCCTTCATGNAATAACTAATGCAGAAAAGAATTGTGAGAAAACATGATGTACTTTGGAACTGCAAGTGGAAGTTTTAGGCACCCTCAACTTCAAAAACATTTAGGCCAACATTGTGGAGATTAAATGTCTCTGGAGACAGAGCACCCACATTAAGTCCTGCGTCTGGCATGCGTTCAGTTTGTGATCTTGGGCAATCTGCTTGACTTCTAAACTTTAATTTTCACATAATGAATCTGAGATTGGAATTCATATCTATCTTGGAGAACTGAAAGAGTTAAGTGAGATGGTACATGTAAAGTTTTTATTTATTATGGTTCTTGCACATGATAAGTGTGTAATAAATTTAACTGTTATTTTTCTTACAAAATGGTCCCAAGACCTCAGGTAAAAAGACAGGTTATAAAAAAAGATTACAACTTCCCTTTTTCTGGTTTATTTGCAGTCTCTCCTAGCCAGTTTCAAGGATAAATTCAAAAGCAATTTTCCCCTTTTCTTCTTAATCAACTTTGTTCAGGAGTCCAAGAATTTGAAGAAGTGTAAAGGTATATTCAGTACCTTTAATTAGTAACCACTAATACATTTCCCCAATGTGCCAACAGAAAGGTTGAAAGTAATCAGCTGGTGAGAGGTTAATTAACTT
>NW_007731266.1:119949-121710 GCF_000696425.1 Galeopterus variegatus | reverse complement strand
AAAAAAAAAAAAAGAAAAGAAAAGAAAAGGAAAGAAAAGAAGGCTTCTCTTTTGCTTTCCTTTTCACCTTTAATCTTAATATTAATCTTAAATCTTCTTTAGAGCCAGGGAAAGAGTCATAGAAAAGAGTAAAAACAAGTTGAGGGGATGGTAAAGAAAGATGGTCAGAGTTCACAGCGATTTGGTGGGCTCTCTGCAGGGGTTTGTTGGGCTCTTGCAGGGGTGTGCATCCTAGCAAGGAGCAGGACTGCAGTTGACAGAAGACACGTGGCCACTCTTTCCACTCCCCGTATAATCTATCCATGCAGGAATTGTGCTGTGGTGGGAAGTGACCTCTCAGCCTGCGGGGGGAGAGCCACTCACTCTCAGCTTTCCTCGTGTTCATGTGGGAGCATGAACTTTGTGAGGCTGTGATAGAGATGTTTTATTCCTTTGCTAATCTGTATCTGACCGATCTTGGAAAGGGTGATCCTGAAAGCCAGGTATGCCTTTTTTGACTGATCTTCTGGTCCACCAACTGATGCCATGAAAAATCTCCACTGTCTTACTGGGGACTGCGAGGAGAATGCATCACACCTAAATGTGTTTTAGCGTGATCATCAACTCCATGGGGCCACTGGCATAGTGGAACCAACACTGTGTCCAGAACCCAGAGATGGGAAGCCCAGACATGACTAGGATATAATGGACAGGTCAGCTGACTCTTCTGAGCTGCCAAGTCCACTCCTGCTAAATAGGGGCATCATCAGATTAGGGGAGCTCATTTTCCCCTGGCCCTTTCAACAAAGCTGAGCTTTACTTTATATCGGTTCTTTACAGATCTAAATTATACAGGGATGACAAATGCATTTCTATGTTAGACCTCAACCTTTAGAATTAACTAGCTTTGCATGTCTTATTTTATCACACTTGGGTCATAATCTGCAATCTTCCCACTAGCTTGATCTGCTCAAGTCAACCCTAGCCTACTTTAATTTATTATTTCTCTACTTTCGGGGGAAAAAAAATCTAAGTAGGGCTATAGAAACTTGAAACACCATCAAATAGTTGTTCTTATGTACACACAGCTCTGTGCTCATAAGATAATCATTAGGCAAGCAGTATAACAATAAATAGCTTCCACTCATATGATGCTTTCAAGGTACCAGGCAGAGGTGCCATGTGCTTTACGTATATTAACTCTTTTAACGCTCGCAATGACCCTATGAAATGGGCGTTACTTTTCTACAGTTGAGAAAACATACTGCAGGTGAGAAGTCAGACTGTGTGGAACAGACACCCCTCCCCTCCCATCTTCACAGTCCCTGGAATCAGTTCCACTACGTTGGTCATTAGTCAAGGGGAGAACTGGAGGCTGCAGGTTTTGGAGTCATCAAGCCCTGGTGTGAGTGCTGTCTCTACTTCTTTTTTAGCTGTGTGATTTTTGGTATATTTTGGAACCTCTCTGAGCTTCATGAGGATAATTCTGTTCACCTGGCAGAGTAGTGTTGGGGGCTAAATGGATTGATGGGAAAAATGAAGCTACCCAGCTAACGCCACTCCCCCTCTCTTCTTGCTCCTTTCTTCTCTCACGTTCCCTCTTCCCTACCTCCACCTGATTCATTTTGTTCGCTAAGTGGTGCACTATTTATTTCTTGTCCTTCCTCAGATGAAAGGAGATATCTGTTTCTTTGTAAGCTTCTCGGCCCACAAGCATTTCTTTTCTGGATTCACCAACTTCCTTAGGCTGGGAAGCCCCAACATTCACACTCTTTGCAGAAG
>NW_007731266.1:117732-119346 GCF_000696425.1 Galeopterus variegatus | reverse complement strand
TTTCTGGATTCACCAACTTCCTTAGGCTGGGAAGCCCCAACATTCACACTCTTTGCAGAAGAGCCTGTGGGACTCCATCCTGGTGCCCTGAACATCCTGTCCCTCCCAGCTCAGTCGGTAACTTGCATGCCAGTATCCAAGAGCAGCCGTGTAATAGCAGCACAGATAAGAGTCAGCGGAGGTTACTGGATTCTAATTATAAACAAAGCAAGCCAGAATCATATAATTAGATTGGAAGGAGCAGAGTTACAGCTGTTCTAAGGGTTGTGACCCAAACTGACAAAAGATGGGAAATTCAGAAAGGCAGAAGCCTCCTCAACCTTGCCTTTGAGTGGCCGGGGTTTTTTTTTGGCTGATATATTGCTCCCCTTCAAGGTATTTTGAGCTTCTAACTTCCGAATTTTCTTTTTTAAGATATTCATACAATGTTATACCTGAGAGACTGATGGACTCCTTTGAAACTTAAATAACCCAAAGGAGCCATCCAAACCTCTGGGTGGAATATGTATTCATGCATTTTTAAAAAGGTATATTATATACATCAGAGACTTGGATGGCTCATTAGGAAGCGTTTGGTGGAGTATGTAATTCGGGATTTAATGTGCTGTCCATGGACTAAGCTTACTAGGGCTGCACTAAAGCTGCTTTATTTTACTTTATTTTCCACAGTAGCATCTAAAGCCTAAAGCATTTACACAAAATGACTGACTAATCATTTGCACAGTTTCATTTTTGAAATCTAAACCTTTTTATGTTAGATGAAAACCAGACATACCTGAAGCCAATATGCCTTTCGTGAAACTTAAATGACCTTGGTAAAACCTTCTTCTTCTTTTTCTTTCTTCTTTTTAATTTACAACTAGGCTGAGGATGAGTTATTTTTACTTTCATCCCTGGGGGATTTTCTGTGCTTGTATCTCTGCAATGTAACTTTTGGGATTCCTCATAGAAAACAAGCTTCAACTGGATTAATCTATACAAGTATTTACTGATATTTTATTCTATAGCACATTAATTATCTTTTATATTTTTTCAGGATTAAAAAAAGTAGGATGGTGGTGAGCAGGATTAAGGCGGAAGCCAATGTGATGACTAAGATTTTGGGAACGATATACTTCAGATATGAGAGGAGTAATCAGATGGGGAGAGACGAAAGAACTTCCTTCACCTTATGTGAATTTCAAGATCCTTATTTTCCCTCACTCTTGCCCAGCACATCTCTTTTTCTTTTTCACTTTTTTCTGCCAAAATTTATACTTTGTTGCCATCCCAGTTGACCATATAGAAACATCCAAGCTTCTAGTGGGTCCATACAGCTACTGAGCCTCACTGAACATGTATTTTTCTAGATCCAGGGAGCTGCAGACAGAAGCTAGTTCAGTTCTCGTCTGGAGAAGAACAGTCTCTCGTCTCTTGCTGTGGAGAGAACAGGTCACAGTGAGGGTGCTGCTGAGAGCCATGAGCACTTACCCCATACATTCTGAGCCTCCTAGAGTATCATAGCTGCCAGAGAAGATGCAGGGAAAGGTATATTTTTAAGCAGTATTTAAGAAACAACAGAAAGAGCTTCCAAGGTCTTCAATACTCTAACTGTGGATGGAATATAGAGAAACA
>NW_007731266.1:115620-117120 GCF_000696425.1 Galeopterus variegatus | reverse complement strand
ACAACAGAAAGAGCTTCCAAGGTCTTCAATACTCTAACTGTGGATGGAATATAGAGAAACATGCCTCATTTGAAATAGGAATAGGAGTCCAAAAATTCCCTTTTCTAGGTGTCCTTAAAACTGGGAAAAAGACTTGGGTTTTCTTTAATCTGTTGTTTCTGATAGCATTAGGTAAAGCAACATGTCACAGGTATAAGAAATGTTGAAAGGGGAGAGAAAAATTTATTGAACATCTGCTACATGTGTCAAGACAATCACTGTGCTAGGTATTTTACATATAGTCATTATGTCCCTCTCCACCCAGCAAATTAGTCATTATTATCCCTTTTTACATATGAAAAAATTGAGACCCAAGGTGACAAACTTACCCATAGTATCATGCTGGATTGGTAGTTCTTGTCTTGGTTTTGTAACTAACTAGCTGTGTGACCTGTTCTAACTCACATAATATCTGTGTCTCATTTTTCTCCTTTTTAAAATGATTGAGTTGAATAGTACTCTAGTGTGTTCTGGAAGGGAGGTGTGGATTCTAATATTCCAAGCATTTTCTGTAGATTTTGTGATCTCTTCCAAGAGGGTAGGTTAGATGGCTCTGGTGTGCCAGAGACTATAAACCCATCTGGCAGAAGAGGCTCCAAATGGTCCCCACAACATGGAAGGAATAAAAGTGCCATCTGGGACCTCTGCTATTAAGATATGGGGGAACCACAGTAAGGGATGATTGTCCTGTCCTGGCTGGAGAAAGTGAGGGATCAGATTACCATCTTTAGAGAAATGATAAGTTGAGGAATTGTACTTCACTTTGCACAGAAAACATACGGTGTGAGATTTGCGGTCAGCCACTGAAGTAACCTCTCAGTCATCTCTCAGATGTCCCTAACTTCCTTTCCTACTTGGGCAAGGTGCCACGTCCTTCTAATTTTAAGACAGCGTTAAAATAGCTTAGCCTTGCTTGCCTGATCTCCACCTTTTCTTGGTCTTTTCTAGCCTTCTCCCCAAATCTTCCTCTTACCTCTGGCCTCGTTTATTTTGCATAAAACTCTCCTTAAAATCCTGAGATTACTTTGCCATTCTGAAGACTGTAAACTGGGTGATATGCTCTGAATAAAAGGCCACAATGAGTTACTATGTGTGAGACATGAAAGCAACATCATCTGACATAACCCTCTCCAGGAATTCCAGATCCTTGCGTTGTGAGTTAGCATCACCATTTAGAGCCCTGGAGTAAATTATTTTAAAGTACATTTTCTGCAGACCTGTGGCTTTGGTTTCTGGCATGATCCAGTTATAATCTTCAGTTCAGATGAAATATCGAACTCAGCCCTGTATTTTTCTCTTACACAATCACCAGTTAATTATCAAATAGCCCTGTCCTTTGTGTAAGTAATCTCTTTTATCTCTATTTAACTTGTGTGAGAATTTTCCCTTAAATTAGAAAATTAATATATTTATAAATTAATTCATTTGTGATTTTACTAATGTCTGGGCCAGGTTATTTAA
>NW_007731266.1:112438-114952 GCF_000696425.1 Galeopterus variegatus | reverse complement strand
ATGCCTTAAAAAGAATTTAAAGGAATTAGCAGCTTTATTGAGGTAAGACTGACTTTTTGTTCACATGTTATTTGGTTTCTCAGTAACACGTGATGTGGTTGGCATTCCCTCCTCCTGGGATAATTTCTCATCCTTATCTTACTTGGAGATATTACTGCTCCTGTTTGCCCCCTTCTCCTTGGGCTGCTTTTTCCCTGACGCCACTGGAGATTTTCCTCCTTTTACTCAACCCCAATTCTGGGATTTCTAAAGACTAAGAACTAGACCAGCATCTTTTCCTTTTCTCCCTTTTCCTAGGTAATCTAATCCATTTTCATCATTTTGCATACAATCTTACGATGATAGCTCCCAATTTTATATCTCTGAGCTAGATCTTTCCTTTGGGCTTTTGTCTCACTTATCCTATTGCCTATTTGATATTTTTATTTGGATATCTTACAGACACCCAATACATAATTGTCCAAAATAGAACATTTGATCTCTACTACCTGCTTTGTGGCTGATCGTAGCACTGGCTTAAACAACCAACCACTCAGTTGCTCAAGCCAGAAGTCTAGATGCTCACATATGATCATCAGTGATCCTCGTGGGTCTGTCTAATAAATGTCTTGAGTCTGGCCATCTCTCACCATCTTTACTAGCATTCCCTTGGCCACGGTCATCATGATCTTCACCAAACTAATACAGCTGCCATCTCTGCTCATACTCCAGGCTCCATAGGACAGCAGTGACATTAGCATGCAAATCCCACAGTTCTATTTCACTCCACAAAAATCCCTCCAACGACACTCTTTTTCTTATATTCACCCGTCCATATCAAGCAAAAAGAAAAAAGAAATTCCGTTACATTTTTTTTTAACCAAAGACACTTTCCTGTTCCTCTTTGTTGTTTGAGATTCTGCTTTTTTGATCTTGCTTCCTACCCCATGAGGTTATCAAGAGGTTTTCCAAAACAAAGACAGTTTCCTCCTTGGGAGAAATTCTAGTGAATTTTTTTGACTAATGAAGTGTTTATCTCATCAGAAATGAAAAAGAATTGGAAAGGTCCCTTGAAAAGTGGGAAGATTTTCAACAACCTGAAATACTCATGGAGCATGTCTCAAAGAGATTAACCAGGTCTGATGTTGGCAAGTGTCACGTTGGTTTGAGGAAGTGTGAGCTGCTTTGGCTTAGCCGGGAGAATAGTGTGCATGTGGGATAGATGGAGGATCCCTGGAAAGGTCAACTGATACCTCACCATGGGAATCCTTCAATGCCTAACTGAGAAATTTGAATCTGGTTCAACACATGATGTTGGAAAGCACTGAAGAGGTTTTGAGCTTAAGTGTTGTATTGGATTGAATATCTCCCAAACTCATTGAAGCTTAATACACACTGTAAATTGTTTTTTTAAAAAAATTATTAATATTATTTTTTTTACATTCTAAGATGTTGTTGAGGTGTTGTTGAGGGGGGGATGGGAGAGGGGATAGGGGAGAGAAATAGGTTGGGAGAAGGAGGAAGGAGGGGGGCATGGTAGAAGCCTGTGGCCCCCTCCATTCCTGCAGGGAAGACCAGCGTTCTTCCAGCGGTGGCTTGGTAGTTGCTAGGCTGGATGCAGATGTCAGGGGAGTGTTGCTGAAGCCCTCAGCCCCCACTACCCTGGGTCAGGAGCCTAGGGTATTTCCGTTCATGGCACAGTGGTCATTGATGGGCTGGTTGTGTATATAGGGGGGTGTGACAGAGAGACCCTTGGCTCCCCACCACCCCAGCTCAGGAGGCCGGGGCACTTCCTGTGGTGGCTTGGTGGTCATCACTGAACTGGGTGTGGTCATTGGGGGCTGTGGCTGTGGCCCACTGCCCTCTCCCCTTCCTGGCTTGAGAGTCCAGGAAACTTCTAGTCCTTCTAGGTTTTATACGTATTCTTTGGTGGTGTTAGACCTTTATTAGTTAATACCAAACTTTGTCTCTGATCTGTGGGTATTTTGTTTTTCTTTCAGTTCTGTGTTGGATTATTCACTGTTCCCACCACTTAATCTCTGCACTGGCACTAATTTGTTATCCTTTGCTTACTTCTAAAATGAAAGAACTTCCTGTGGGAACCAGCATTTGAGCCCTACAGTTGAACTAAATTGCTTCTTTGCTGCTGATTCTCTGGAGAAGGCATTTTGTGCAGCTCAGATTGTAATTGTTGACCTTGTAAGCACTTCTGGGTCTTGTGAGGACTGGTGCACCTGGGTTGTGTAGAAACTCTGGTCTGAACCTGAGTCTTTTCAGCAAACTACACCCCCTGCAGTTCTGCATTCCTGACCAGTCTCCACTGAGTGGTCCTGCACTGACCGGAGGGCAGAGCAGATCAGCTGTCCTTGCTGTGTGCTAATGTTCCCCTGGTGGGCCTGTCTCCCTGACTGCCCATACTCTAAACACTACCCATTGGACAGGCCATGTGCTGTTTTGTTATGGTGACTTACTGGCCTCTGAGTGGCTCCTTTTTTCAGTTGTCTGTGGCTCCTTGCTCCTGTGTGGGTCCATGGG
>NW_007731266.1:110742-111287 GCF_000696425.1 Galeopterus variegatus | reverse complement strand
CCTGTTAGTGGTCTTGCTGGCCTGGGGGCCACCAAGGCCCTCTTCTCCCCTGCTGCCTCCACACAACTTTATAGGAAGGGCACAGCTGCAGCTTTTGCCAGCTCCTGCTCTGTGCACTCATGAGCTCCAGCCTTGAAGTGGCAGGGACTTGAAATGGTAGGAGCGGTTCTTTCTTTCTCTCATGTGGCTTCTCCTGCCTTCATGAACTCCTTACATCTCTCCTCCTCTTCCCCTGAGCTCTAGTGGGCCCAACTTGGCTGTCGTTGCTTTTTAATTGTTGTAAATTGGTTGATTTGTGAGAGAGTGACACCGGGGACCATCTATTCCACCATCTTGACTGGAACCTCCGCACTGTAACTGTTGAGGGTGGGAAATCTTATTATGATAATTGAAAGGTGGGGCCTTGAAGAGATGCTCAGATTGTGAGGGCCACACCCTAGTAAATGGATTAATCCATTTGATCGTTTAATGGTGGTCCTGGGCCTGGTTCTGAGGGCTTTAAAAGGACTGAGGAGTTAGCTCCCTGTCTCTCTCTCTTGCTTTTG
>NW_007731266.1:108210-110043 GCF_000696425.1 Galeopterus variegatus | reverse complement strand
GGTGGATCTTTTCTTCTGACTTTGCTTGTCTCTTCTACCTTCTGAAAACCATCCCCTGCCTGTCGTCTCTATTTTGTATGTTTTGCATAAAGTTGTTTCAGTTTGGGGGAGCATCAGCAGTGTTTACCTTATACATAATATGATGTTTATAATAAATTCATTCAACAAGTTTTTTTTTTTTTTTTTCTTTTTTCGTGTCCGGCAACGGATCGCAACCCTCAGTGTCACGCCCGCACCTTGCTCAGCCAGTGAGCAGGAACCGGTCTGTATGTGGGATCAGAACCCTCGGCAGGAGCGCCGCCACGCTCCCAAGCGGCACACTGTAGCAGTGCGCCGCCGAGCTGGCCCCATTCAACAAGTATTTTATTGAGTGCTTACCACATCCAGATATTGTTCTAGGTGCCTGGGATACATCAGTGAACATAATAAAGATCCCTGCCCTCCACTTGCCACTTTTCCATGAGTCACTCTGTGAATAACAGGAAGATAGGCATTTTTTTTTTCACTACAAAAATGATGTCTAAGCCACTGATTTAAATGGAAGGTGTATTAAGGACAGCGGATTCTGTAATGTAAGTGGGACTTTTCTGTCTTTATCTAGATATTTCCTACAATCAGCCTTCTCCATTTAAATTTCACCATTTTGGGGGATGGGGTGGGGTTGTCAGTCTTGCTCCCATGTAAAAATTAATTGATGTTCTTCCTCACACTGGGTTGGATAATTTCAGAATTAATATACTGTATAGACAGCCGTGCCTAAAGGTTATAGAGGCTGACTGGTGAGCTGCAGGCATTTGAGTTTGCCAAGCAGAATGAGAAATAGATAAAGCTAAATTACAGACCTATTAAAAATAAATTAGTGGTGTCGAAAAAGCAAATTAAGATGCAGATAATCAATCTAATTTCAGGGTCTCTGGTGAGTGTTAATGCTTAATTCTTCTCATGCTTGATGAAGGCATCTATTAATTAAAAATATTTATATAAAAACGAGCCTGCACAAGGTCTTTATTTCAAGAGGGACCAACTTAAATTGATTTTATTCTCAGAAGATGGCCTTGATTTTGTAGTGGAAGGCAAGACCTGCCCTCACACTGTCTAAATCAGAGCCCATTGTCCTAAACATCTTTGCCAGCTGGAGAGACAGTTTACCTCACTTTCTTCCTCTTCTATTTTCCTCTACTTTCTCTTTTGGTTTCTTGTGAAAGAAGGCTCCAAATCATTGATCGTGCTTCCTTATGCTCCATGATTGTGCTCAATGCAGGGGTAGGAGCTGAGTACCAAAGCAGAGAAAAGAGCTGGGTTCCTAACATAGTTTCTAGAAAGAAAGAGGTCAAATGAGTAGAGAGACATGAGCACTTATAGAAGTGAGAGGGCATAACAGGGTGCAGAGTCACTGAGCAAATATATGGAAGGGAATTATGGAAGGATTTGAAACTCTGTGAGTGTTAGCGGGTGTGAAGCTTCTGGACCTAATGAAAGCATGGGTCATTAGAATATAATTGACTAATATCACTTTGCTTCTTTCTACTCAATATATTGGTCAAGAGGATTGCTACATAGGTGCTGGAAGCATAGGCCAAAATGAAGTTTAGCTTTTCATATGCATTCCTCCTACCCACCCCCTTACAGAGGTCAGAGAGTAACTGAGCAGGGAAGCCATGCAGAGCTGTGTCCTGTGCACTGGCCCTTCTGGAGTTAAAGGAACTCATAGTTTTGCAGCATTAGCATAAATGGTGCAAAGGAGGCCAATCCTCCTACTGTATCTCACTGTCCTACTTTGTAGCAGAAATGGGATTGAGTCAGGGGCTGGAATCAAAAAAAATCTTCCCAGCC
>NW_007731266.1:103627-108178 GCF_000696425.1 Galeopterus variegatus | reverse complement strand
CTACTTTGTAGCAGAAATGGGATTGAGTCAGGGGCTGGAATCAAAAAAAATCTTCCCAGCCGCAAGGGTAAATATAGAGTGAAAGAGTGAAAAGTCAGTCTTCCTTTATTCTCTTACTCCAGGTTTTATTTCCAAAGAGGAAAAATGGTTTGCACAGGAGAAAGAGACTGAAAAATAAATAAATAAGGAAAGTGACATGTAGCCCTGATGAAACATTGAGTGTCTGCAGTTCAGTGTGATTGGTATCTATCATAGGATGCAGTCAAAGTGACAAATGCTTTCAGATTCTCCAGGGAACAAAGGACTGCCATTATAGCAGGACCCACCTCTGGCCTGGACAGGCCCTGATCTTATGGAAAGGGCCTAGCATGTTTCTAGCCATCTTGTGGTGCTGTTCCTAGGGAGATGTGACCATTTGTTTCTTTCAGTCATCTCTGGGGAAGTGCTGGGCATACCTCACCATGCCACCACCAGCTTGATCCCTGCCTGGGGATTGTAGGCAACAGGCTAGCCCCATCTGACTTTGACACTCAAGAAGGCTCAGTTTAGCACTTTATTTTACACTTAGTCTATGTAACAGCATCAATGAATAAGTTGGCAATTATTTATTGAAAGCATGTTATGTTCTAGGCTTATATATATGTTCCAGCCTGTTATGTCTTATATCTCTATCTCTATATCTCTACATAATGAATATATATAATGAATACATATATGTGTGTTTGTGTGTGTGTGTGTGTGTATGTATATATATATATATATATGTTCCTCCAAGGCAGAGTTACGGGTTTCTACAGTGTGCCACAGAGAACTCTGTACTTTCTCTTTTTAGCATTTGTTATTCTCTATTTTAGTTCTCTTTCTCTGTCTTTCTGTTTCTTTTATTAGTACCTGATGTGTTTTTCTGTTTTTTAATTTTTTCCCCCTATCCTATCATCCCCATTTGCCTGCACTGGCTCTGGAAAGATTATTTTCTTACTCTCTCATGGCACTTAATTTACTTGGGGGGAAATGGCTTATTCCTGGGGCAGGTCCCAGCCATTCTGTAAAGTCTGGAAATCTCAGCCCGCTTTGCCCATTCTTTTTTCTGGATGTTCTCTCTGAAAGGTGAGCCCATGCAGGTGAACAGTACAGATAGAATAACCCTATAGATGAACCACATTGCTGATAGGCCATAGTACTATTTTAATGTTTGTGTTGCTTTTATGCCTCTCTATATGTGCATGCATAAAAATAATGCTACCATTTTGTGGCAACTCTGAGATGTAAAGATGACTGGTGGGAGATTCGCAGGTGACTCGAGAGCCTAAAACTTTTTTATTCTGCAATTTCCTCAGGGGTTTCTATAACGTTGGAGCAAAAGAGGAATAAAGTTTGTATCAGTGTACAGGGAACATCCATTTTGAATTGTCATTTACTATTTAGAGATGGCCCAGCCTCTGCTGTCAGCATTGTAAGGTGTCTTGCATTACTGCTGGAGGAGGGTTTTTGTCAGACAGCACTCTGTGCGTGTATCCGGCTCTTTGTGGCTGTGACAACCTCACATATTCCTGCAGCTTTGCTGCTTGGGGCACCAGGTACCCTTCAGCCGTCTAAGTCTGATGATTCCTAAAGAGGATTAACCAACCTAAGAAGGCCAGTGAATTCTCTCTGTCCCTCCAGACCCATTCTCTGTCCTGCCTTGACTCTAGGATGCTGACCTTGACAGATTACATCCTCTGGACACTCTTGCTTGCTGCTTTCCTATTGGGTCTGCTAGAAAGAGGTGCTGACAATCACTGAGTGGGAAGAGAAAGGCTGGGTCCACAACTGGAACCACAGCAGGGTGGTCTCTCTCTCAGAGCTGTAGCCCTCCCTAGCATTCAGACAGTGCTCTTTTCGCCCCAGCCTTTTCACACAATTTCGTGTTAATCCTGGGGTGTTTCACTGACACTGACACTGGCTGGCTCCCTTAAACCTGGCCTCACCTCTGTGAACAGTCTTTTTATTAAACATTCTTCATTGCTCCTGTGAATATCCATCTGTGTCCTGCCAGGACTCTCAGTGATGTAATCACCATACTCATTAGGAAATTGGATAAGTTGTGGCTTTCAGATGTCAGCAAACGTCAGAACAAACTGACAGCTTATGCAAACTGCAGGCTTATGCAACAGTCTTGGACTCCCGAAGAGTCCTGAGCCAGGATCTCCGAAGCCCTCACATCTGGATTTATGTTTTATGTGTGTATACACACACACACACACACAAACACATGCACGCACACACACAAGTGTATGAGGGTACTCCAAAAAGTTCATGGAAAAACTTGTACTATCTTTTAATTTTATTTTTCCGCAGGCTTTTGAAGTAACTTTGTATATGTGTGTGCATACATGTATGCACATATGTGTGTGTATCACCCATCGATGAGTCTTGTTGGGATTTAAGCAGTAAGAGAAGATCAAGTGGCAGGTGGCAGGAGAATTAAGATCTTGAATACAGGCTCAGAGAGATGTGGATTCAAATCACGGTTTTGTTAGTTGGTGCTTGCCCACTCTGCGACAGTTTCTTTATCAGAAGAATGGACAGAATCCTTCCTCATTCATACAGGATTCTTGTGAGGAACAGAGATAATGACTGTAAAATACCATACAGCCAGGATACCTACTTCAAAGCACTCTACCCTGCTATAGCCCTATGTATTCACACACACACACACACACACACACACACACACACTTACTTAATGCTTTCCAATTCTACCTTGGCTTTAGCTTTGGTAAGAGAATTCTTGAATCCAGGGAATGCAGACTGATGGGGTACTGGGGTGTTTTTGCAATGTGTCAGCTTGGCTAGGCTGAACTACATCTCCCGGAATTCCTTTTCCTGTATGGTTCTGGTGTGCTGTGCCACAAGAGACATTCTCGTGTGAGACGTTGGAAGCCAAGCAGCAGCTATTTTGTAGTTCATACACATTGTCACTAATCTGCAGGCTCACCTCATCCATGTGAAGCAATGGCCAGGTCTGCTACTGCCCCACCTTACCATGACACTCTTGCAGCTCCTTTGACTCAGGAGTTGGGTGTGAGTGTTTAGCTCCATGAAAAAGGGCCTTGGCTTCTTCAGGACACCATACCACCAAAGTCAGAGGTAACGAGAACTGATGTGGGTTTTAGTCCATTTTTTGTGGCCTCCAGTTCACACTGATGGGTTGCAGTTTGTTCTTCCCACCTTCCAGCCATCTTCCCTCCCCAGCTGCCTGACATTCTGTGGACTTCAGCCTCCAGCATAAGACTCAGACCTGTCACACACACTCAGGTAGGCACACACTCACATTTATAACTGATAAAGGGAGGTATCTCAACAGGAAGTAAGGAATAGGACTCTAGTGTCATTTAAACTCTGGTTTTTGGCTGAAGCAAGGAAAGGCCTCTTGACTTCTGCCAGCATTAGAGGCAGCAGCACCCAGACCTGCCTGGGTCCAGCCACCAACTGATTTCATCGCCCTGCTTGCTGCTGGTGGGAGGAGGGATTGACAGTGTGGCTGAGAAGTCAGGTCTGAGATCTCCAGGTCTGCAGAAACCCAGTATTGGCATTTACCAGGGATGGAACCTAGATGCATGTTTCCTCTCAGCTCCTGCAACACCAATCTCTGCTTTCCTCTCTTGGACACCCTCCAGGGGCCAGTGCTAGATGCAGGATGAAAGTACAGCAAAGGCAGAAAGGCAGGGTTTAGGGGTTCTCAGGAGTGAGCAGGCAGCGGGAACTCAGCCTTCTGCCTGTTTGCTGGTATTCCCAATCAGGTATTTAAGAAACATCCCTTTGTTTAAGTAGGGCTGAATAGTATATGGAGATATTCACCTTTCTTTCTTTTTCTTTTCTCACTGGATTTTCCCATTTCCTCCTAGTCATGCAGGTAGCAGTTGCTTCAGAGGAGGGCATGTCTAAGGCAGGGCCAGGAAACCAGAAAAAGCCTGCAGATCTCCCAGGCTTTTGTGTTCTTAAACTCCACACTTCTAGGGGAAATTAAACATTTGCAGCTAAGAAAAAGGTGATTAGAGCTTTGCTCCCATCTTTAAATAGAAAAGTACTTTCCTTGGTTAAGAACTGAGAAGAGGGAAAGTAGTGGGAGGGTGTGTAGTTGCCTTCCCAGAAATGCTTCTGTAGGGTGGCAAAGCCCTGCAGAGAAAGTGGCCCTGCTGTATATTGAGGAGACAGGCCCACATACAGCCTTGCAGGAAGGTTCCTGGATCCTCTGTGTGGATGATAGACAACTCAGGCCATTTTGCTTAAAGGGCCTTGTTGACCAAGGGGAAGACCTTTTCTGCAGTAAATGAGAGCAAAGACCCTGCTTTTCCCTGTCTTCCCTGTTCCTCACCATGCCAAGACTCTACATAGTTCACCAAAAATTTGGGATGATGATAATGTAATAATAAGAGCTAGCCCTGTGGTTGCAGGTTCTTTGTGCCTGCTATTTTGCAAAGTTAACTCATTCAATCATCATGAAACCCCTATGAGGTGGCATTTTACTCTTCGTTTTTCAGATGAGGACACTGAGGCAACATGGCCAGG
>NW_007731266.1:98885-103354 GCF_000696425.1 Galeopterus variegatus | reverse complement strand
AGACCCTGCTTTTCCCTGTCTTCCCTGTTCCTCACCATGCCAAGACTCTACATAGTTCACCCAAAATTTGGGATGATGATAATGTAATAATAAGAGCTAGCCCTGTGGTTGCAGGTTCTTTGTGCCTGCTACTTTGCAAAGTTAACTCATTCAATCATCATGAAACACCTATGAGGTGGCATTTTACTCTTCGTTTTTCAGATGAGGACACTGAGGCAACATGGCCAGGATTCAAACCTAGGCAGTTTAGCTCTAAGATCCATGCTTGAGTTGCAGTAGTCAAAGAAAGGCATATTTCCTGAATGCATATCTGAATTTGCAGCATAACCTCATACCAGCTAAATAAGCAACCATATTTGCAATTAATATATTTTATCTTGGCAATTCCACAAAGAGTAGAATCAGTCCATCTCACCTGGAGGTGAAAGCAAGGGGTATATACTGAGATCTATCTGCTCATACTCCTTTGGCAGCCTAGCAGGGTCATAATTGAAGCGACTTGTCTGTGGCCCCAACAGTATCACGCTCTCAGCTAAGTGTCTGGAACTTAATAAGCCCCCAATAAATATCAGCTCCTTTAATGATTATGACCACAATTATGGTTATTATCACCCCAGAGAAGGCTGCACAGAGCCAATTTTCCAGCACAGAATTGCTGCTCCTTCAGACCCAATCCTTCTTTCATAGAATTGAACTTGTCTGAGGTCAGTACAGCGATTACTCCATCCCTGCCTTGGGTTTCCAGGTCCTTAATTCACTTCTCCCTCCTATTGAGGAGGAACAAAATCTGATCATCTAAATCAGGAATTTGGTGTATACCCTTTCAGAGTGCCCTTTCAGAAGTATTTGCATTTAAAGGGAGAGGGTAGTGCTTCACAAAAATAAAGGCATATAATAAAGTAATCACAGCATTGTCTGGATACTTAATATAATAGCAAGATTCAATAGCTGTGATATATTGGGATGATCAGGCTTACCGTGGCCTCTCAGGTTTTACCCTGTGGCCAAATGCTTCCTCCACTCATCCTTCTTCCTGTCCACCTTATAGGTTGGACACAGTGGTGTGGCCCGAGAGCTGAGATTTCGCTGCATAAATGTGGGCAACCATGAGGAAAAAAATTGGGGGGCAATATACAATCTAAAACATCATGACCTCATAAGGCCTGCTGGGAAGTCACTTTGTTTTCATAGAGGAAAAGGAAGCTGTCCTGTGTGCTTTTGAGAATAGGAGTTGCTAGTGGAGATGAAATTTGTCTATAGCATTTGTACCAGAAGGAACAGGTGTGTGCCATAGAAGCATGCTTGTGCATTTAGAGAAATGTCATCTTTGGAAGGGAATGACATGAATAAATGAATAAATCTCAGTGATGCTAAATTCCCACTGGACAACACACTGGTTGGTAAAGACCAGTTGATTTATTTGATCCAAATGAGGACAGATAGTGTTAAATCATTCCCGTGGCAACTAACACATGTCCCTTAATCACACATGATGTTCAGTAAAGATTTATGGGGTCAGTGATTGCAATACATAAGGAACGGGTAGCAGAAAGATCACCAGATAGGAGCTCAAGATGCCCTGAGTTCTATTTTTAGCACAGCCCCTGTGTGACCTTGGCTCAGTTTCTCAGTCTCTCAATCCTAAGGTGCGTCCTCTGTGAAATGAAAGGACAAGGCTAGATGATATTTAGGGTTCTCTCCACTACACAGTAATGTAGAAGTACATTCTGTGCTTAGGCATCTTCAAATGAAAATTGGTAGTTCAAGTTATTCTTCAGAAAGTCATGCTTCCCCGTTGGGTACATCCACCCTCTGATCAATGGCTACTTGGTGACAGTCTCCATGTCCTACCTGAGTCTCCTGAACTTATCAATTGCTGAGTCACACATGAATCCATTTCTATGCTTCTAATTTTGCTTCTGCTATAGGGTTATGAGTGACAGACAATAAAATATTAATTCCCTTAGGTTTGCTTATGTACCGTATGTCGATTCAAACAAGGGGTAGAAACGTAGACGTAACATGGATTTTGCTGGCAAGCCTTGGATTCTTTGTTTTGGAGGAACTGTTCATAAATACTCATGTACCGTATGTCGATTCAAACAAGGGGTAGAAACGTAGACATAACATGGATTTTGCTGGCAAGCCTTGGATTCTTTGTTTTGGAGGAACTGTTCATAAATACTAAGCCTCCTGAGGTTTTGACACTTGTGCTTAGACATTTTAATCCTCCGTTTTAGGTCTTTGAATCTTATTTATTTTAAATTTCTTTTTAGTTAGAATGATTTATAATTTTACCAGTCCTTCTGTTCCATGTCATCACCCTGCTACAAAATAGTCCGATGATACTAACATTTCCCACTTACTATGCTCTTTTCTGTTTATTAGTAGAAAAATATTTCATTTTAAATTTGATTTTGTAACAAATTTGGAAAAATGGCAACTTTCAGCTATTTCTCTTCCATAAAAAAAAAAATGTTCAAATGTCAGCTATTGTGGACTTTTCCTTGCTATTTGGTTTGTGATGGATATATGAGAAATTTGACAACGGCAGCCCATCTTAAAGGTAATAAATAAAATCAGTTGACATGAATTCATCACCTGAATGTGTATCTGTGGGTTAATGGGAGACATCAAGTATGTGATGCCAAGGTGTTCCCAGTGTTTGAAAAGACCTGGCATCTGGGTGTCCATGGCAAAGAGATGAAGCTGTCAGTGAGTTTGTTTTAATGGTGTTGGACAAATAGCCATTGCACCTCCCTGTCTGCACACATCTGCCCATTACATAAAATCAGTAAATTGCATCTCAAAAACCATAGAAATTAGCATGACTGCACAAGCCAGGGCCAAAGACAATCTCAGATGGGCTAGAGGATTGTGAGAGGAGAGAAAGCAAAGGCTGTGGTAAATCCAGGACTATGACCTGGGGTTTGTTTGGGGTTGTCTTTAGGTTACAGACACGTCTCAGATGTAATAATAATAAGGGCTTCTTGTCATTNTGTTCATAAATACTAAGCCTCCTGAGGTTTTGACACTTGTGCTTAGACATTTTAATCCTCCATTTTAGGTCTTTGAATCTTATTTATTTTAAATTTCTTTTTAGTTAGAATGATTTATAATTTTACCACTCCTTCTGTTCCATGTCATCACCCTGCTACAAAATAGTCCGATGATACTAACATTTCCCACTTACTATACTCTTTTCTGTTTATTAGTAGAAAAATATTTCATTTTAAATTTGATTTTGTACCAAATTTGGAAAAATGGCAACTTTCAGCTATTTCTCTTCCATAAAAAAAAAAAAAAATGTTCAAATGTCAGCTCTTGTGGACTTTTCCTTGCTATTTGGTTTGTGATGGATATATGAGAAATTTGACAACGGCAGCCCATCTTAAAGGTAATAAATAAAATCAGTTGACATGGAATTCATCACCTGAATGTGTATCTGTGGGTTAATGGGAGACATCAAATATGCGATGCCAAGGTGTTCCCAGTGTTTGACAAGACCTGGCATCTGGGTGTCCATGGCAAAGAGATGAAGCTGTCAGTGAGTTTGTTTTAATGCTGTTGGACAAATAGCCATTGCACCTCCCTGTCTGCACACATCTGCCCATTACATAAAATCANGGGTTGTCTTTAGGTTACAGACACGTCTCAGATGTAATAATAATAAGGGCTTCTTGTCATTCTCTTATGTTTCAGAGCATGTTGAAATGCATTGCCTCGGTTGACCTTGTGGTAGAGTGAGAGGTATGGTGTTGAAGAGAGGCTTTCCCTGGGGTTTCTCAGGGCTGCCCTAAAAGATAAGGGTGGGGCTTCGACTCCACGCTCCCCTGTTCTGCATCATGTGCTTTGCTAGCCCTAAATGGCTACACAGCTCTGAGGGACGGGTACAACTTACTCTGTGAAACAATAATGCCTGCTTGACCATGTTGGAGTCTACTGAGGGACTGAAGTGATATGACTGATGTGAAACTGCTAAGAGATTTAGAAAAGAGCAATAAAAATAAAGGTCTGTTTGGGATGTTTAGATTCTCACTGTGGTGTTCACTTATGGAAGTGTCAGTTATAGCTGGTCCATTCATGCTATCTTTTATACCCAACTGTTGATTCTTCTGTGTTCTCATCTCAGAAAATGGCACAGGCTAAAATCTGGAAGTCATCTTAGATCTCTGCATGTCCTTCCCACATAGTCAGTCATTTGTTATGGCCTGTGGTAAAATTCCCCCTTATTAGCCTCCACTTATTAGCTCTCTCTGACTCTATCTCTGTTATCCTGAATATTTCCAGTAGCTCCAGTCTTCTGTGCTCAGTGCTGTATTGTAGCTATGATGACGGTTTTACATGCAAATCTAATCATATTACTCCCTATTTAAAATGGTCTCTCCATTGCTCAAGAACAAAGTCCAAATTTCTTAACAGGTCTTAAGAAGCCATTTATAATCTGGACCCTCTTAGCTTTCTCATCT
>NW_007731266.1:89170-98368 GCF_000696425.1 Galeopterus variegatus | reverse complement strand
CCAAGCTCATCCCTACTCATCTTCTAAAGTTCAGGGTAGCCATTCAGGGTTTCCTAATCATCTACACCAGTGCTGGGGCTTCCTCCTCTAGGCTCTCTCAGTGGGCTCAACCAGAGCATTCGTTATACCTCATTTTTTTAAAAACTCTCTCATTTTAGTGTAATATTCATGCAGGAAAGTGCACAACTCATATTGTACAGCTGACTTATTCTGAGAGAATATACCCATGTAACCACCACTCAGGACAAGAAATTAAGCATAACCAGCACTGCAGAAGCCTTCTTAATGCTTCCTTCCAATCAATACGATTCCTCCTCAATGGTAATCTTCTTGAATTTTGACTGTTCTGGAACTTCATATAAATGGAATCATGTAGTGCATATAATTTCTTGTCTGATTTCTTTTACCCAGTTAAATGTATGTGAGATGTTTCTGTGTTGTTGCATGTAGCTATAGTTCTTTTATTTTTATTGCTTTATAGTATTCCACTGTATGACTAGAATACTATTTGTATATCCATTCTACCATCGATGGATATTTGCATTGTTTCCAATTTTTGGTTTCAGCAAATAATGTTGCTATGAATATTTTTGTTCATGTCTTTTGGTGAAAATAAGCACTCATTATCTTGGATACATGTCTAGGAGTTATAGATTAGGCAAATGTTTAATAGATACTGCCCAAAATTTTCCAAAATGATCTTACCAATTTGCTCTCCAGCTATTTATGTAGATTACAATAGTTTTCCATCCTCATCAACAATAGGCATTGTCAGTGGTTAGCTATTCTGGTGGCTGTACATGCTGTCTCATTGTGGTTGCCCTTTTATTTTTGTACTTCACAACTATTTATTGGTTGTGTAGGTTTCCTACTTTGTGAATTCCAGTTGAAAGCTCTCGCTTATTTGTCTATTGAGTGTATTTCTTATTGATTTGTAGGAGTGATTGGTCAGATATGTGTAACAAAAATATCTGTTCCCACTATATGGCTTATCTTCTTATTTAATTGTGTCTCTTAATGAACACAAGTTGTTATTTTCAATGTTATCCAGTTTTTTGGGATATGATCATTACTCTCTATGATCATTACTTTTGTGCTCTGTTTAAGAAGACTTTTCCTACCTTCAAGTAGAAAAGGAAGTTTTGGAGATTTTTTTTTAGAGGTTTTCTTGCTTTTCCTTTCAAATTTAGATCAATAATCCATCTGGAATTGTTGTTTATGTATGACACCATACTGTATTTTAATTACCCTTTTCACTGTCTGTCTTCCTAAGCAGGCTGTAAAGAACTGTGAGAATGTAAACTGTACCTTTGTAACCTCCAATAGGGGAACCATCTGTGTGTGACGTTTAGGTTTCTACCACTCTCAAGCAGCAGAAATGTTTGTTACCTTTAGTTAATTGTTGTTTATGTATGACACCATACTGTATTTTAATTACCCTTTTCACTGTCTGTCTTCCCAAGCAGGCTGTAAAGAGCTGTGAGAATGTAAACTGTACCTTTGTAACCTCCAATAGGGGAACCATCTGTGTGTGATGTTTAGGTTTCTACCACTCTCAAGCAGTAGAAATGTTTGTTACCTTTAGTGAATTTTCCTCTCTGGGTTTAAAAAACATTTTTAGATTCAGTGAAAATTGCATCCTCACATGCTATTTAAGAAAACTTACACACCACTCTTTTGTCATCATGATGCTGTTTTACTTTTGAGATGTTTTCTCTGTTGCACGTGGTGTGCTTTCATTTTTGTCGTTGTCAAAGTTGTTTTCAAGTCCACACGAAGAAATCCAGCGCGGGGGGAAACCTGTGTGGCACTTATTTAAATCATTTATCTTTATATTTATTTACCAGCAGTTATTGATTTAAACTTTTCTCCTTCTAATCATATATTTTAAAATTAGGTAATATATTCTTATTGTTCAAATATTAAACATGAAGTCTAAGACATCTCGCTTTTACCCCTGGCCATGTACACCCACTGTCCCTGTGTCCTCTTGGCTAACTACTTTTATTGCTTTCTTGTGTACTCTTCCATGGTTTATTTATATACAAGGGGAAGTGACAAAGCAGTCAGGGTGAATGACCAGAGGCCATACTTACACAGCAGACCATTTGGAAAAGCATTTATTTTGACAGAAACTCACAGAGACGTAAGAGGTTAGCAGGCATGTGGCCTCTATTACCCATCACTCTCTGGAGTGGCAGACAGAGATCTAGAAAGGCCAACTGTGAAATTTTAGGAGCATGTCTCCAGCCCTCGGGTGGTAGGCTGCATGACTTCCCTCCTCTAGCACGACCACAGGGCTAGGATCCAAGCCTTGCGGCTGAAGCTCTGCCACGATAGTTCATTGCTCTTCTTCAGAACTAAATGCTCTATCTCCGTTCTCTCTAGGATCAACTGCCTTCAGCTGACAGTTTTGACGGAGCCCTGCAGGTGACTATCAACTTTTCTGGAAGCCAGCCTACAGGAAATCAATAATGTTAAACTTCGCCTCTCAGCTCACCCCTTATCCCAAGGAGTAGACGCCATGTGTCATTACTCACTCACCCAGGAACCCATACCATTTTAATCTATAAGACCATGAGGATAGTCCCTAGTATTGCTGTAGGAGATACTGGAAGATGGTTACAACATGAATAGGAAGATAAAAACCATGAGTTATGGCTGAAGACCTCCCCTAACATAGAGGCGCAGGAAACCCAGCCCCAGCAGAGAAGATGGGTTTCAGGCTGTTGAGAAGTCTAAACAACCCTTCTTCCTGCTCCCATATGAAGAACACTGAACGTTCCTACTCCCCACTGGTGCTGATGCATAGACAGATGGTGTTTTGATCCAGGCTAAGATGCTTCATACCTGGCCAACAGATAATTAAGTGATTCTATTATTTAAGATGATCTTAGACTTTAGGCTAATCTTCTGAGTCTTTGAGGCATAGGAAATCTTTTTGGTGACTTGACCTTCCTTATTGTTTGCCTTGGGAATTTGAATTCTCCAAGTCAGTTTCTGTGCCTGAAAATTAGGTCTGCAGTATGTAAAAGGAACAGTAATGTTTGGGCATGCTTGCTGCAAGTCTCAAAGCACGAGCCACAGTTAGCTGGGCTTGCCATAGTGGTTTTTAGAGCCTTGGTGGGTCTGAAAGGACCCCCTGCTTGACAGATTCTATATTGTTGTCATCAGCTCTATTATCTCCCACTTAGGAATTAGACCACAACCAAGGTTGTAGAATGCTAAATGGCCTACTAGGGAAACCATGGCTCTGCTCTGCTCAGAGTTCTCTTCAAGAAAGAACCTGCCGTAAAGAACACAGATGGCTGAGAGAGCCTAGCTGTAGCGCCTTCAAAGTCTGGGGCAGCATCTGAACTGAGGCCACACTGTTTCCGGGCTGTTGCCAGACAATGCCTGAGCAACAAAGGGGTACTAGAGTCTGGGATTTTATACTCGATGTGGGATACCTCTTTGGCCATCTTTGCGCTGGAGCCCCCCATTGGTGTGGCCACGACTCTCAGAGCTGCACCACAATCTGAGCCTCTTCCTGCATCATTCTTCTTTCTTTCCCTTCTCCATTCATGGGTGTCAAACATGCATCATGGTCTGAAGACTTTCTCTTAACCCTTTACATTTCACAGATTTTACCCTCGAGAAATATCTTAAACATTGAACTCTGTTTTGGTGTCTGCTTCCTGGAGGTCTCCAGGAAGATTATTCCTTTATACTTGTGCCAGAAGGACAGGCAAGGTCCTGGAAAAAGGTCCAGGAAAACTTAAAATAACTAGATGACTACCTGTACCCTGAGCTCAGACTGTGTTTCCCTGAGGCAGTATGGAGAAGACCATTGACCCACATGGGAATAACATCCCAGGTAACCACATTTCCCAGTCTGGAAATTGTCATATATAGTCATAGGGGTCAACCAGTCAGTGGCCCTTCTCCTTGTTGGTGGACATAAGCAGTGTGGAGTTAGCCAAATTTGGCATCTTCAACTGCAGTCCAGAGGTCAAGACTATGTGTTTCATGCTTGCAGAATGATCTCAAGCCTAACTAGGGAGACTGTCATCATGGAAGAGAGAAGATTCCACTGGTATGGCATTCTTGGGCCTTGGGACCTAAGATTCCTATTAGACAATTGGATTCACTGGAGAGTAATGGTGATATAACTCAGTACAATATGCCAGAATACTGGGGATCCTAGAGGCAGTGCTTTAGGAGACATGAGAATGACGACCAACTCTTCCCAAGACCCAGCAGAGTATGGCAAATGTAACAGCATACCATTTTAGAACTGCTCGAAATGCAACTAAGAATGCAAGGTGGCCTGGGTGACAGTCTTACTGGAATGATCCAGATGCAAGACAAGTGGCAGGCATTGGCCCTTCCACCACCACCACGAGTACCACTTCCTGAGGTTCTGGACCTGTCTTACAGGCAATGGGCTTCTCCCAAGAAATGAGACCTTGTTTCACAAGCCAGTAATAATACAAACACATTCTTATTTTTAGATAACACACTGAATGCTGATCTTCACATAATTTTTTTCATTTAACAAGATGTCCATGCCATTTAGATAAACAAACAGTCCCCTTGTTTTCTCCATCCTTGTGGCAAAGATGAAATTATTTGACAAGCATGAAAAAGATCTGTAAGGATGACTGCCTTTGTCCCTTTCCATGCTTAATTTTCAGGTTCTATTTGAGGAAATAGATATTGTCCAGGCAATATATTATTAGTCTTTCAAGTATGATAAAACTGTTTTTAACATCAGAAAAGCTTACAGATACATTCCTGGTTAAGACTGATGTTTTAGAACTGATTGATTGACAAAATACTCAATGACCAAAAGTTACTATGAGTTCATGTGAGTTCAGTAACGGTTTCTGGTAGTTTTTCTTTCATGAATCACAAGAGCTATATATTTATGTATTTTATATATGTATATGTATAAGTGCATGTGTGCATACATACATATGTATGTATATATATAAGATGTTAGCACGTATAAGGATGAGATATAACATTTACTCAGATGGCAATATTTGCTGTCCACGTGGAACTTTAGAGACCCTTGTAGTGACAGAAGCAGTAGATGCATCATTTTTTTTTTCCTTTTTGTCTTTTTTACTGACCGGCAACGGGATCGCAACCCTCGGTGTTGCGCCCGCACCACGCTCAGCCAGTGAGTGGGAACCGGTCTCCACATGGGATCCAAACCCTCGGTGGGAGCGCCGCCGCGCTCCCAAGTGGCGCACTTCTCCAGTGCGCCACCGGGCCGGCTCAGTAGATGCATCATTTGACAGCTGGCATCAGACATTGTTTCAGAGGGAAGAATCCTGTTTAGGAGAATGCCTTAAAGACCTTCTTGGGATAGAAGGAGAGATCCTGAAGCCTGATGCCAGAAAGGTCAAAGGCAGGAGAGGATAAGACTGAATTTTTTCTATGTGAGATGAAGACAGAAATTTGTTTTCATTCTGGAGAGGATGACGTGAGGAGGAGAGATGAAGTAAACCGGGGGCTGGGAGTTCGGCATAGGGTGATGAGAACCCACAGGGTAATGTGTTCATTAATAACCCCCATGGGGTGGAGACTGAGGGCTTTTTAAGAACAAGAATGTTTCATGTTTACTTTGACATTTTTCTTTACAGTGTCTCTGTAAAAACTCTTCCTTTGAATGTTCATAAATCTTCAGCAAAGCTTACCAAACACACAAATTGCCTTGTGTGAGAAGGATTTTGGGGGCAAAGATGGTATACGTAGGGCAGCAAGATGATTCACAACCTGAGAAAGTAGGAAGTCAGAACTAGAGGTGCCCTGAGAATATCAAGCCTTGGAAAATATCAGATGTCTTAGAAAAGGCTCTGGAATCTACAGGACGTGAGGGGGGTGGTAGTGGGAGGGTGGCGGAGTCGTTTAAGAAAACCTTCACAGTGAGTCCCCAGCTAATATTTAGGTTTCATTCATTATTTATTCACCAAATATTTATTGAAGGCTTACAACATACCAGGTATTCTTCTAGGTCTTGGAGTGATGTATAAATGATAGTCCCTGCCTGTGTACAGCTTACATTTTAGAGGGAAGAGAATTAATAAATAAAGAGCAAAAAACAGTTAAGAGGTGCTATAAAAGAACAAAGCAAGGGAAGTGGAAGAGTCTTAGGAGGTGCTTTTTCACACAGAGTCATCAGGAAGGAGTATTTGAGCAGAACCTGAAAACAGATCTGGGAAAGAGCATTTTAGGTAAATAGTCAATGAAATAGGAAGAACAAAAGTCTTGAGTTGGGAATTTTTTTGATTTGTCTGAGCAACAAGAAGGTCAGGGTGGCTGTTGTGTACTGAATGAAGGGAAATCTGTGGGTGAGAGCTGAGTTGTAGCTGGTCAGGGTCTTGCATATCTTGGAAAGGACTAAATGTGGTGGGAACTTATTGGAGGTCTCTAAGTAGGAGTGCAATGAACATTTCCTGATTTACATTTTTACAGGCTCACTCTGGCTGCTGCAGAGAGAACAGTCTATAGCAGGCAGAGGTGAAAGAAGGAGATCCGCTGGGTCTACTGTAACTGTCCAGGGGAGAAGACCAGGGCCTGAACTAAGGCAGGGGCTGTGGAAACAGTGAGAAGTTGTCTGAGAATTCAGCGTGAGTTGTGTGGATTCGATGTGAGTTGCGGCACAATATGGAGAAATCAAGGATGGTTCTGCAGTTCCGCAGAGGCCGTATTTCAAACAGTCATTCGGGTGACAGTCTTGATTTTGAGATGGTTTCTACAAATCAGGTAAAAAAAAGTAAATTGGCACTACTTCAACAAGAAAATCATGCTTTTGAAGATGATTGTGGGTATACTTTATAAGAACACAAGTACCTTTTATGATGTGTATATGATGAAGCTATTATTCTCAGTGGTTGAAGACTTTACAAGTAATTTATCATTCACTGTTTGTGATGTGAATAATAAAGCACCCTCAATTAGAATATTACATAAACTGTTGGCTCACTCTCTATCAACTCTTTGGTTATTAGACATTTATATATAAAAGGAATACCGAATAAAGCAGAATAGAAATGATTGTAACAATCAGGAATCTTTAGAGATGCTCTAAGGATATGTGTTATTAATCAAAGCTGATTTTTAGTTGGAGATGTCTCATTTCAAATCTGACTTTTGTCTCTTTTTATGTTTGAGTCTTTGAACAATTCACTCAACTATAGCTTCATTTCAACATTAATAGCATAAGATAATGATACCTACCCAGCAGAGTAGTTAGTAAGGATTTAAGAGTGATTAGCCAATGCCTACTATATTAAAAGATTCAGTCAAGTTTACTTGAATGAAAATTTATTTATATTGATATGGAAAAATATTTTATTACTGCCATTTTCTACTTGGCCATTGACAATATTTATTATACTTTGAGTGTTGACTATTTCTCTATAATAGTCATTCTAAAAAGATTCAGTCAAGTTTACTTGAATGAAAATTTATTTATATTGATATGGAAAAATATTTTATTACTGCCATTTTCTATTTGGCCATTGACAATATTTATTATACTTTGAGTGTTGACTATTTCTCTATAATAGTCATTCTCAAACACTGGCAATTTCGACACCAGCGAGAATTTGGCAATGTCTGGAGACATTTTTGGTTGTCATGACTTGAAGGTGTTATGGACATCTAGTGGCTAGAGGCCAGGAATGTGGATAATCATTCTTCAGTGCACAGGATAGTGCCCACTCCCCCACAAACAAAGAAGTATCCAGTCCTAAATGTTAATAATGCCAAGGTTGTAAAACCCTGCTCTAAAACAGTCAAGTCATACAAAATGGTCTGAGCTGTAATTCTATTTTTTTGAGTGCTTGCTTTCATCACTTGAGTGTGGTAAAATATCACTAGAACATCTTTGTTGCCTTAGAAAATATTAGAAAATAGTTTGTGCTGTGTGAAATATCAGATTAGTACTCAGCAAATACTCACTCTCCTTCCTTCCTACTGTGTGCATTTTTGGCCACCTCATTGATGATGGGTTCAGTCATGAGTTCAGACTTGCTCTGGCCAATGGAATATTAGTAGATGTGGAGCAAGTAGAAATTTTAGCTGGGCTTGCATGGTTTGGTTTGCCTTTTACACGTCTGCCACTTACTTTTAGGACCTTCTCTGAGTATCCTTTGGCCTGGGGATACAAGAGACACTTGGATTACACCCAAACCCAAGTCAAGACAAGTCCAACTGATGTGTAGCCTGAAGAAGAAATACCTGGCTGAGTGCAGCCCAGATACAGACCTGCAGACCTGTGAGGTGCTAGCAGTTGTAAGCCCCTCAGTTTTGAGATGGTTGGTTATGTAGCATTATTGTGGCAATAATTAACTGATACATGACACATCGAGAAGACATCATTTACTAAGACTGCTATTTATTCAGTGGACCTACACAGGTAAGGAAGTTCAGCAACTCAAATAGATAAAGAAAATAGTTCAATAAAGTGGGAGATGTTTATAATTAATAACTGTCTCTTAAGATCCTGGGGATGAATCTGGCTTCACAGTCCCAAGGATTTCAGAGATGTGTTTGGCATTTGCTATTTGGACATTTAGACATTATCATATCTTGAATAAAGATTTCTCTAAAACATTCAGGTCAGAGAAAATTATTTCAGCAGTGATTATATATTTTTGATGAATTGACAAATGTTTATGCGTGTATTTTGAGACCTACTTTACCCTCTCATCAACAAAAACAACAAAAACACAACAAACAAATCAAAGCACAAACAAAAACCCACTAAGTTTCCTTAATCTTTGAATCTGGATGCTATAAAATCGTCCCTCAGATGGAACTTCTGAAATGCCATTCCTCCATTCTCTAAGATCCCATCACCCAACACAACCTGCTGTCTTTTTCTCCCCATTCTACAATACCCGTTTGCAACATACTTACTGATAGGTTTACTAGGCAGAAGAACTTTGGGGGTAAAAACCATGACATGTGAGCCATCTGTTGTGACATATGTACTGCTATAGTTACTCAGTGTTTGGCAGCATCACAATTCTGATTTAAAACTTTGAGTGGAAAATAGGAATTATGATGACTTAACATTTGTATGCACATATACATGACTTAGCACTTGTATGTATATTTAGGGTGACTGAAAGGTCAAAATAAAGTGGTGAGTCAGACCTTCTGGGTGGTGGGCAGCCTGGAGGATGGTCTCTGTACAGA
>NW_007731266.1:87796-88537 GCF_000696425.1 Galeopterus variegatus | reverse complement strand
CTGCTATAGTTACTCAGTGTTTGGCAGCATCACAATTCTGATTTAAAACTTTGAGTGGAAAATAGGAATTATGATGACTTAACATTTGTATGCACATATACATGACTTAGCACTTGTATGTATATTTAGGGTGACTGAAAGGTCAAAATAAAGTGGTGAGTCAGACCTTCTGGGTGGTGGGCAGCCTGGAGGATGGTCTCTGTACAGATGGCAGAATATGTGCTTCATGTGCCAAGTAAGCTTACAGAGGAACGGCTTCCCTTGACAGCTTGTGGTAGAACTGAGCCTGCACATTTCTAAGACTAACTGCAGAATTATCACCACCAAGTCCATGTTGACTTTTTTTTTATTAGCTATTCTGATAGGTGTGTGGTAATATCTTACTGTGGCTTTAATTTGCATTTCCCTGATGGGTAATGATATTGATCATCCTTACATGTGCTAATTTTCCATCTGCATATCTTGTTCAGTGAAATGTCTCTTTATGCCTTTTGCCCATTATCTAATTGGATTGTTTTTTTTTTTCTGTTGAATTTTACGAGTTCTTTACATATTCCAGATAAAAGTCCTTCGTCAGATATGTGAATTGCACATATTTTCTCCTAGTCTACAGCTAGTATTTTTATCTTAACTTCATTTACAGAGCATCAATTTTTAATTTTGTTAAAGTTCAGTTTATCAAGTTTTCCTTTTATTGATTGTGCTTTTTTTTTTTTTTTTTTTTTTTTTTTTTTTTTTTTT
>NW_007731266.1:85441-86722 GCF_000696425.1 Galeopterus variegatus | reverse complement strand
TTTATAGGGCTATTCAAATGATCTATTTTATATTTGGTCATTTGTGGTAGTTAATTTTTTTCAAAGAATTGAGTTGTATTCATATTCCCTGTGTCATTTTTGATGCAGATCATTGCGTTGTCTCTTTTCTTTGTCAGTTTTCTTTGCTAGAGGTTTATGAGTTTTATTAATTTTTTCAAAGAATCAGTTCTTGGTTTTCTTCTTTCCTCTATCATTTTTCTGTTTTCAATTTCATTGTATTTTGCTTTAATTTTTGTTAGTTGCTTCCTTCTAATTGTTTTGGGTTTATTTTGTACTCCATTTCTAGGTTCTTGAGGTATATATTAGGATATTAATGTGAGATTTTATTCTTTTTTTGAATATATATATATATATATATANGTTTTGTTTTGTTTTGTTTTGCTTTGCTTTGCTTTGTTTTTTGTTTTTATTTTTGCTTAGGGATGTCCATTTATTCCATCACCATCTGTTTAAAAGTTATCTTTCCTCCATTAAATTGTTTTTGCATCTCTGTCAAAAAATTAGTTGAACATATTTGTGTCATTTTACTTCTGGTTTATGTGTTCTGTTCCATTGATCGATGTGTCTCTCCCTCTGCCAATACTACACACTCTTGATTAGTGTGGGTGTATAATTTTTGAAATTAGACAAACTGATTCCTAGCACTATATTATTCTTTTTCAAAATTGTTTCAGCTATGTTTAGCTCTCTTGCTTTTCATATGGATATGAGAATTATCTATATCTACAAAAATTGTTGCTTGGATTTTGATAACAATTGTGTTGAAGATATACATTCATTTGAGAACTGATGTCTTTACTATGTAGAGTCATCTAATCAATTACCATAGTATGTATCTCTGCTTTGTACTTTGATTTATTTTGTCAGTGTTTGAAGTTTTCATCAAATTAATTCTCTACATGTTTTATTAGATTTATACCTAAGTATTTCATTTTATGAGCAATTGGAATGATTGTGTATATTTTCTTTTAGTGTGCACATGTCTAGTGGTAGTATACAGAAATACAATTGACTTTTGTGTGTTTATCATTTATTCTGTGACCTTTTTGAATTCACTTGTAAGTTTTTTGGAAGAGACTATGTAAGACTGATGTTAATTCTTTTTTTAACCATTTGGTAGAATTCTCCAGGAAAAATATCTGAGCCTGCAAATTTATTTTCTGGGATTTTTAAAAATTATAAATTCGACTAGCTTAATATTTATAGGGCTATTCAAATGATCTATTTTATATTTGGTCATTTGTGGTAGTTAATTTTTTT
>NW_007731266.1:73651-84526 GCF_000696425.1 Galeopterus variegatus | reverse complement strand
ATATATATATATATATATATAGTGATAAATTTTTTTCTCTCATAACTGCCTTAGAAGTATCCCACAAATTTGGATATATTTTTATTTTCATTCAGTTCAATCTATGTTTTAATTTCCCTTGATACTTTCTCTTTAACTCAAGGATTGTTTAGAAGGTGTGGTTTAGTTTCCAAATATTTGGAGACTGTATTGATATCTCTCTGTTATTGATATCTAGTTTGATTCTGAGGTGGAAGAATACATTCTGTATGGCTTTACTTATTTTAAGTGTTTTCAGGTTTGTTTTATCATCCAGAATGTAATCTACATTGGGTGAGTTTTTCTAACAATGTTGATTAGATCCTGCTGTTTGGTGGTGTTGTCTAAGTCTTCAATATTCTTATGGATTTTCTGTCTAGTTGTTCTTTCAATTGTTGAGAGAGGGATGCAGAAATCCTCAATTATAATTGTAGCTTTATCTTTCCTTTTAGTTCTATCAGTCTTTGCATCACATATTTTGCAGTTTTGTTGTTTGGTGTATACACATTTAAGATTGCTATGTCTTCTTGGTATATTGACTCTTCTATTATTATACAATGTCCTCTACTTTTAGTAATCTTCTTTTCTCTTAAGTCTACTTTATCTGATATTTCTATAGACATTTCTGTGTTATTTTAATTAATATTTGCATATTATATCTTTTCTCATCCCTCTATTTTCAGCCTCTCTATACTGTTATATTTAAGGTGTTTTCTTGTTTTTTGGTTTTTTTGGATAGCATATAGTTGAAATGTTTTCAATCCACTCTGCCAATTTCTGTCTTTTAGTTGGCGTATTTGGACCATTTACATTTAATGTACTTAATGCCGTGGGTGGGTTTACAGTTTTTTTCTGGGTTGTTTGGCTATAAATAGCATGGTTATTATCTAAAATTTTTTGGGCTTCCTCATACCTGGTCCTTTGGCTAGTGAGATCAGGTTTTTGTTTTTGGAGGGATGGGGAAGCTTGCGTCCATTGACACTTTTAGGTTGCCATTTTTTTTTTTTCAACTCTGAGTCTGGAATATATAAAGCAAAAGAAAATTCAAAGAACGTACCACCATGTTGTTCTGTAAACCCCAAGGATCCTAGTTTATCTGCCTTAGTCTTTTAACCTCTTATGTTTGTTTTATGTTTAACATCCAGAATTTCTAGTTTTAAAAAAAAAAAAAAAAAAAAAAAAAAAGGAAACGGAAACGGTATGTCTAATTTACATTTCTGGAAGTGGAAGTCCTCATTAAACTTTTAAAGGAGTAAAATTGGGCTGCATATTGAGACATACTTTGATTTGAATCTTGGCTCCAACCCTTGCTAATTGTAGACTTTTTTAGGCAAACAACTTACCTCTGAGCTTTACTTCTTCTACAGAGTGGATGAAGTAGAGTTGTGAGGATTAAATAAATTAATCTAAGATAAGCATGCAGCACAGTGAAAACACATAGTGAGCTCTCATTGAAAATGATTATTATTATTACTACTCCTATTTCTACCATTATCACTATTGCAACTTTTTGTATTTTTATTACCACTGTTACTACTCAAAAACACTGTCCTTTTGGTTCTTTCTGTGAGCACACAATGTCTTCAGTGACTCCCTGCTCAGAACATGGTTTACCGAAATAGCAATCAGTGGAAAGTTCAGGATGATCCTCTTTGGGAAATGTGGGTGATGGTAAAGACATTAGACTCTCTTATCTCTCTGATCAAAGACTATGATATGTTCAAGTAGACCCAACCCCTAGTGGATGTACACCAGACCCAGTTATTAGATTGACATAATTGCAAGAATTGTTCCCAAACTGCTCTTATTCCACAGCTGTGTTCCCCACTTTCCCTTCTGCTTCTGCTCCATTTTGCATCATTTGTCTTCACTGTTTTCTCTCTTTCCATAATATGTCACTTCCTTCTTAAATGTTGTTACTCTCTCTGGATGGAGCCCCTGTCTTTGAATGTTCATTCAGGATTGTCCTGCCCAGCACTGTCTAGCATTCTCTGGATGTGTGTCATTCCCCCTGGCTCTGGACTGGATAGTTAGAGATTGGATAGTGCCAATGATAATAACAGATTATTTCTAAATTACCAGTGAGAACAGTTAAGGAGAGGAAGCAGGGATCCAAGAGGTTCATCTTACTCTAGAGTAAGTACTTACTGTAGACCCTAGACCTTAAATATATAAACACCTTATTTCAGAGGCATATATAATTTTTTGTAAATTGCATTTTTCTTTAGTCTTTCTTTCTTTCTTTCTTTTTTTTAACTGTTTAAAAAATCTGTAGGGCAAAAAATTATATAATTCTACTTTGCCCACTCTCCAGGAATTACTTCTTGGATGCATATGCTTTCATCCCATTTGTTAATATTTTCCATTCTCCACCTTCTGCATCTAATAATGTTGATGATAAAGTTTTTGGGGGACTAGAATTCTTTTCCAAGGACAATTCAAATTGGAACTAGACAAAGGTAATATAAGCATATAAGCAGTCAATTATTGCTTCACTCTTAACTGACAGACTGGCTATACTCTAATGAATTTCTAAATACTGAAAACCATATTTTTTGATATGTCAAAATTCTACATTCCATGACTATATTTTTGTTATGGTAAATTAAATCAAATTTTGAGAAGATGGTAATAAGAAAGTTTTAGTTTATTTGAACATTGAATGTCATTTCTCTCTGTGTGACAGAGATGCAAAGATTACTCAGAGCCCAAATATTAAGAGCAAAGAGAAGCCCGAAGGGATTGCACCAAGAAAACTCCCCCAAGAAGGGAGAAACAAGGCCCAGCCCCGAGTTGGTATTTGCTTCAGGTTTTATTGTTAAGACAAGGAAAAACAAGGGAAAAAACAACTTAATCATTTATCAAAGGAATGAAAAGAAATTGGCTATGGGGCATTCTCTGGAAAATATCTTGAGAAACAAAGGAAAGGAAGTGAAGCTGGATAAGAAGTGACTTTAACGTTCTTATCTAATCTAGCAGAAACTATTTGCTGTTTCCGGCATGTGCTGTTTTCAGCACTTAGGTTCTGCATAAGTGCATTTAGGATTTTTGCCCTTGGTGCACTCCCTGCTCTTTGTCAAGCCTATGTGCTCTGACAATTTCAACCATCTACTACTTCAAACAAATGTTGAGTCTTTTCTTTTATGTGAAATTGAGGTAACAATTGTTACCCTTACTTCACAGAGTTGCTTTGAGGATTAAAATAATGACAGCATTTACTATAAAGAACAGTGCCTTCCTCCCAGTGGTTTGATATTATTATTGTTGCTGTTACTATTGTTGTTATATTATTCGGTCAATGTCCTTTAACCCACAAATATGACAAGAGAAATGAGGTTAGTAAAATTGCTCCAAATCCAATTATTGCTTTGCTATCATGTGAGAATTCACAAATCTCTGGTGAATTTGTTTCCATAGGACAGAAACCCTATGAGATCCAGAGCACCAAATAGTCTCGACTGGGTTTCCCAACTGGGAAAACCTTTTCTGCAGAATGGATCAAGAACAACATTGGGGTCAGATGTCTTGCAGGACTGCTCTTGCTAGTTTCACCATAGGAGGTACAGGTCGGAGGCTGGAAGCTACTGAGCAATTTAACCCCTCTCAGAGGGCTGAAAGGACTCAGCCAGTGGGACAAGGGGTTTGGTGAACTACCTTAGAACAAGGAAAAGAAGACTAACTATGAGCCTGAAAGACTTATAGCATTCTTAAAATCAAGTGAAACCAAAATTTAAAATACTTTAAAGTCAAGGTATGGATTGCCTTTATTTTTTTTATTTTTATATTTTTTAAATCTTTGACTTTAAGCTGACACAGGGTGAATATACTAGAATGGTCATTCTTTTCCAATGCCAGTCTATGAAAATGACTAGAGAGCTAATTCCCATTTCTACAAAGGAAATGCAGTCCCTTCCTGGCCTTGGCAGAAGATGAAAACTACAAGCACCTTTTCAACATTTTTCCACAGGCTTCTCACATAAAGCTGACATTTCTCCCAGCAGCAATCTCTGCTTCATCCTTTCACTGAACGTCACTCTGGGGTTAGATCTAACAAATTGTCAGTGTTTTGCTTCATTCCTCAGGACTTTTTTTTTTTTTCTTTTCTTTGACAGTCTCAGTGGTGACAGATTTCCCTTCCATCTTTCCCTAGCTCCAGATTGTTTTAATTACCACTACTGTGTTTTGTTAGATGGTAAACTGTGAAAATGGCCTCTGGTTGTTTAGGTTGCTTAGTTTTCATTTAAAAAAAAATGGAAACAAAAATACTTGCTTGGCATAAAAGGAGGTGCATATGACTTAGGGATCTATTGATTTACTCATTTATTCATTAGGAAGGGAAGGAGAGCTAAAGATAAGAGGTAATTCATCTGCTGTGCTCACCTCAGTCTGACTGCAGAGATTTTTCTTAGTTTACAATCTATTGACAGAGTGTCTACTTTGTCCTTCTGTAGGAATTTTTGGTCCCTAAGTTACACTATTTCCCTCAACATTTTTTTTCACACAGTCCCAAGAAAGGGGAGGTGGAGATAGAAGGTCGGCACCTCATTGAATGTGGGCTGCCCAGCAGTGGGGTGTGAGTACAGAATGGATATCACAGTATCTGCTCTAGGTCAGGGAACAATGCTAGGGGCAGATTCTCCCTCTCCTAAGCCTCAGTTTCCTCACCTGTAACATGGAGATAATAACAAAGCCATTTTAACATGAGTGTGTATGTGCACGCATGTGTATGTATGTATGGTTGTGTGTTTGTTAATGTGCAACTATACTGTAGGTTATTGTATTTATGATCGATCTTTTCATGATGGAAGATTTTTAAGCTCCTTGATTGGCATCTTTTAGCAACTTAGTCTAGCACAGTCCTGGTTCATTAAAGGAGCTTGATATGTTAAGGAGCTTTTAAAAGTGAATGAATAGATGAATGAAAAAACTAAACTGATGACATTAAAAATATGAGAGGAAAAGAAAAAGTGGTAGGTTTTTGAAAGAATGGAGCAAAAGGAACAAATAAAAAAAAAGAAAGAAAGAAAGAAAGAAAGATACAGCAATCACAATAATTCCTTGGACTCTCAAAATAAGGGAACAGAACTGAGGACACCAGTGGTGGTAAAGGGGGATAGGGATTAGGGAGAAATTAATAAAAGGCCCCCCAAAATGTTTACATTGTGTAATAATAAAATTAAAAAAAAAAGAATGGAGCCTGTTTTTGACCCCTTAAAACAGGACACATCTTTAGAGAAAGGGATTCTATTCTCTATTTTCCAAAAATAAAAGCACCATTTAACTAACACTATAAATGGGGATAAGCTTAACATTTAGGATTGCTTTGATGAAACCTATACAAATGATTGTACTCCATGCTTCCTTAATTGGAAAAAATATCTGTTGATGATAAATGTTACTAATAATGATAACAACAAATGTTTATTAAGATCTTGTTCCTTTCCTGGCTACTGTACTAATTTTATTACATAGCTTAACCTATTTAATCTCAATTTAATTCTCACAACAAGGCTGTAAAGTAGGCACAGTTGTTATCCCATGTTACAGATGAGAAAATGTAGAGACACAGGTAACAGTTATGACTTGGTAGTGCTGGTATTGGTAAACCTCTAAAAATAAACCCAATTTTAGAATTTTAATTAGGACATTTTCTGTTTTTTCTGTATGATGATGGAGTCCTTTTTGCCTAGTTGCATGCACCCTGCCACCTTTACTCAGGCGATCTAAATATGTCACTGTTCATTAGCCATTTGTCCTAATGATCATGCTGTATTTATAGAATGTCATATTTGACAAAGTGCTAAATAGCCCTCTGCTATGAATAGCCCTCTATATGAATCAGTTTGCAGACTGGCAGGCTTGTTCTTGTCAAATCAGTTATAATCTCGACTCGCCTGATCACAAACCCTCTTTTCCTTCTCCCATAGCTCTCTGGAAACTTTGGATAAATAGTACTTCAGCTAACAAAAGCTCCTTCTCACATCTGGGTATTGCCACCTCCTTTCCTGGCTTGAAGCTTGGTTGCTCTGCTGTTAAACAACTAACAGCAGTTTCAGCACTAGAGACAGCGTATTTTAATGAAGTGGTAATGGAATGTAGAGTTGTACATGTCTTGATTAAAATGGAGTGCTCTGATTAAAGATTATAGCCCATTCCCATTTCTTCACAAAATTCCACTTTTTCTTCTGGTTACCAATCTTCCTTCCCAGCTAGAGAAGACTGAAATTCAGTTTATGTATGCTGTGCTTCTAAATAACTTTTAATTAGACATTTAAATTAGATTGGTGCTGGTTCACTGAATCCAGAGTTTTTATATTTCTCCAATCCAATTATTAGGTGTTTTAATTCACCAATTTGTGGCTTGCCATTTATTTTAATATTACTTACTATGGCATTAAAACAATAATTCCTAGATTTTCTCATAAAGAAAATGGGATATAAATGTCTAAAATTAAGAACAAAAATTCTAAGCAGTCAAATTCATAATGAAAAAATAAATAAAACTGGTTTAAGCCATCAAATTAATAATCAAAACTAGCTATTCTCTAGACAGGTGCTGATGAGGGAGAATGAACAAAAATACTGTAATGTGAGGGGAAAACACATGGGAGATCCAAAAATTTCCTTGTTCTTTTTACTGAGGTGAGAGTGAATATGGTCCTTTTTGATGAGACAGGCCACTGCATAGACCCATTCCATCATCCACTGGCCAGAATTTTATCTCAGTCACAGGCTGGTTCCAGGATGGGGGAGACCATGAGGTGAGGAGTCAAGCAGATGAAAGGAGGGTCCTATGGCCCTTTTGAGCATTCATCAACTGCTTGCGATATTTCAGACACAGTTCTGGATGCCTTTGCCCATTCAACACTCACTACATTGTTTTTTTATTTTTATTTTATTTAATTAATTAATTTATTTATTTAATCATAATTGATTATACATATTTTTGGGATTCAATGTTGACATATGTTGGTCAAGTCAATATTATTAGTATGTATATTGTTACAAATTGTTCTTATTCTTTATGCCCCTTGTCCAATCTCTCCCCATTCCCCTCTCCTTCCCCCCTCCCACCACTGATAACCCTAGATTTCTCCTCTCCTTCTGAAAGAGTAATGGTTACTGTGCTGATTTGTTGCCTAGAATATCTGTCCAATGCTGAGAGGTGTGTTCAGGTCCCCCAATATTATCATAGAGCAGGTGCTTCCTCTGTCACTCCGGAATGGACTATGTGGAGAGAGACATCCTATTCTTTTCTTTGGTCTCTACTGGTGATTCTCCTTGTGTCCACACACTCCAGTGGCTGGCAGACCATCTCTATAGTGCTTGTGATGTCTAACCGCTTTCGTGGCAGCCGTGGTTACTGTTGTGGCTGTGGTGGGCCACCCATATGGAGGTGATGTTTTTGGCATGCTCCTTGGCACTGGTGGTGTGCCTGGTTGTGGTGGGGGGTCTGGTCCTTGGATCCTAACCCCAGGTCCCTGGGTGGGCCCTGAGGCACTGGTGGTGTGCCTGGTCATGGGTGGGGCAACACTCACAACATTGTTATCAAGTGAGTACTATTACTACCTCCATTTATAAAAGAGGAAACAGAGAAATTAAGAACTTGTCCAAGGTCACACATATAGTAAGAACTGGGGGTAAGATTTGAACTCAAGCTGTCCAGCTCCTGAATTTGCACCAACACTCTGTCATTCCTCTTCAACAAGGGAAATAGTAAAAAGCGAGAAAAGGCTGGGCTTAGCTGCTAAGCCAAGCAGTCACAAATGGTGATAGTTCTTGCCTAAGGTAGTAGTTGTGAGGACTGATTATGCTAATTCATGTTGAAATGCTTAACTCAGTACCTGGCACAGAATGTTTTTCATGGTGAATGGTAATGGAGAGCTTGCTACGTGCCTTGGAGCTTGCTATCTACACTGTACCTGGTGCTGAAACTGCTGTTAGCTTGCTACGTGCCTTGGAGAAAGAGAAAACTATGTAATAACAATGATGATGATGATGATGATGATGATGATGATGATGATGATAATACTGGACAAGAGTAAGAAGGAGATGAGGCCTGGAGCCATTCCTTAAATATGGGTTCAGGCATTTCCTTCATTTATGTAGTGCCCTTGACCTTGACTTATGGTAGATGGAGTCAGGAGCTGGGGGGATAAGAGCAGCTAGTCACACAGTTGGAAGGGGGTAAATGGCTCGTCTCTCCTTCATGCTCCACTGCGTGGAAACTGGGTGGAACTGTTAGTTCTAAACAACCCTTGATTCCAACCACTGGCTCTGCCCTGGGCCCTCTGTGCCCATCCACTTCTCGGTCTGGTGAGTCCCATCAGATCAGTGCCTGGCAAAATTCAAATAAAACCCACTGTGTCATTCACCAGAAATTCAAGTAAAACAACTACAAGAAAGCATCTGCTAGGCTCCTTATAAAGATACATGCTCTGTCCTCAAGGCCTTCATTATCTAAGAGTGAAAATAAAGCATGTTCATTATTAGTAAAGAATGTGGGACTGAAAACTGAGGTACACACATAGGGACAATTAGTGTGTATCCTCCAGCAACAGTGACCAAGTTCTTTTTTTACAAATTTGTATATGAGGATTTGAATCAGACACAAAACGGAGATTCTGGGGAATTTTCAGTGAGATGTTTATGTGTAGTCCCGGTGGAAGAGGACTTTCAGGTATCCATGCCCAATGTTGAAGATGAGTAGGGCCAAATTCTCTCTCTCTTTGTCTCCTATATAAGTTTATTTTAGGAGAAAGAGAGGTTACCAAGTTCAGCGGATCAGATGATCTTTCCCAGGACTTTAAATCTTGAGCCAGTGACCTAAGAACACAGAGACTATATATCATACATAGCAATGTTGGTATCTTGACTTATCTTGACTTGGGATTTACAGACAGGAGTCTATCGCTCTGCCTCTTGCTTCCTGCTCTCTGTTACTCTCTGGGCTCCTACCTCCTCCAAAACACAACTGCTCACTAATTCTTTGAGCCCCTTATGTATTTCCCATTATTCAAATTAGTCAGAGTCAGTGTCTGATACTTGTCACCAATAACCCTAATTCATGAATACTAATACTGCTAATACTGGCAAAGAAAGCAGTTTAGTCATACAAACAGCCATAGGCACATGAGGGTCCTTTGGGGGGCTGTTGTTAATATGCCATATTGGGAGCTGCAGGTCTTTGTCTCTTAGTGTTCCTACCATATCCCCCACATTGGACAGGTATTTTTTATGATAACCACCCTGACTTTTAGTTCTACTAAAGTGCATCAATAAGGCTTTTGAAACTGTGGGGATCTTTGAATTTTTTATGGTGTGAGATAAGGCTCTTTCTCATTACTCAAAGAATAGCCCAGCTCCCAAAGCCATTCAGAAACCCACAGAGGGAGATCTGGCTTGCTGGCCCTGCAATAAACTCTTATTAACACTATCAATAGTGATCTGCTTTTGTCTTGACCTCACTTTAGATTCTCAGCAGGTATAATGGACAGATTTGTAGGGTTTCATTTTTCCTTTTAAAAGACTAGATAAATGTACCTTTCTCTCATCAGATTATAAAAGTCCAGTGTAAATGGAAAGTTCATTGCTTTCCTTGATAACAAATGTAATCTTCCCAGTGGATACCCCTCTGTCGGAAGACATATGAGATAGTTCTAGAGATTGTTTTCAGTTTTAGCAGGATAGGAATAAGCTTAATTTTAATGTTTAGCCACTCTCAGACTGATGAAATCGGAAAATGTTTTGATCAACTTTCAGTAAAGAAAAGATGTACGAATATACTTTCTGCTGCTTCTGGTTACATTTGGCCGTGTCTGTGCAGCTTAGTTACAATTGGACCCAATGTTCAAATCTTCCAGTTTGATTGATCTCTTTATTACTTATTTCTTTTCATGGGTAGATGGGTGGAAGCATTGAGAGGAAGAGTGTGAGACTACAAACATCAACACTGGTTTATCATTGACTATTAAAATCAGTTTGGGCTCAATGTTTAGGTACAAGCACATTAAAATTGTACTCACTGAAAATGTTTAGCATTTTACACACTTCAACATGTGTTCATTTCTTTTTTTTTATTGGTTATGAATATTCATGGGGTACAAAGCTGACCATCACTACTTGTGCCCAAGGTGTGATGGCCAGATCAATACCATCAGCATGCCCATTAATACAAATTGCAATTATTCCCCGTGTCCCCCACCCGATCAATCCCTGACCTCCCTCCCCTTCCCCCTTTGCCCACTCTAGTCTGCAATGCTAGGTATGCTCTCTCCCTCTGCAAGTCCAATGCACCACTGATCAACATGTGTTCATTTCTGTCAGTTCAGGTTCTATGGCAAGTAGGAAGCCTTTATCCGTCCCTTCGACACATGGGAAAACCAAATCGCACACACACATCAAGACATTTGACTTAAGTCACACAGCTACACAAAACCAGTTATGGATGGGATTTTGGATTGCAGGCTCTGGGCTCATTCTGCTTCTGTTAAGCAACATAGCATGTGGGAGCCCAGGAAACAGGGATGGGAACTGAAAACAGAAGACCGGAGCTATGGTTCCAGTTGTGCTGTTTCTGCTTATTTGTGGTCTGGCAAGACTATGCCTTAGATCTCTCCTATGTGAAATAAGAACTATAATGATGCCTAGGTTGAAACAAGGTAACTTTCATGAAAAACAGTGAAGTGCAAGGTACAATAAAAATAAAATTATTATTATATGTTATGATAATAATTGATATTTATTGAGCAACTATGTGCCAGGCATGCAACACGTTATTTATTTTTTATTTTTTATTTTTATTTTTTGTCTTTTTCTGTGTCCGGCAATGGATCGCAACCCTCAGTGTCGCCCCCG